>NC_048224.1:140189703-140362727 GCF_002007445.2 Ailuropoda melanoleuca
GGCTGGGCCGTCCTTGACCCCCGGGCACCTGGACAGTTTCTGGTACACAGTAAGTGCTCAATAAATGTTTGTTATTCACAGGAATATCCACTCTTCTCTGTGACCCAAAATCCAACTAGACACCATGGTTTTTAGGGACTTAACATGGGTTCTTCTGCATGATAACCGGCCCAGAGGAGGGGCCGAGGTCTTCCAAGGAGGAAGGGGGTGTAGCCAGAGCAGAGCAGCGGCGAAGAAAGCTGGCGGCAGCAGCTCCACCACGCAGGGGCTGGCCTCCTGTGTCACCAGCAGCCACGTCCCTGAGGTCACACCCTGCCCTGTGGTCATGGATGGTGTCCGCAGCTCCAGAATGGGGGCCCCTCCTAGGGCAGGAAGAAGGAAGGGTGCGGGTTGAGACACCTGTCTTTGCCAGGAGAAGCGAAGTTCTTCTCAGAGCCCTCTGCGTGCCCTGGCCGGCTGCGATGCACACGTGGCCCCGGGGCCAAGTTCAGGTTCTGCGGGGGAGGAAGGAGGACAGCGTGGCTGTCGAGGAGAAATGCCACAGAGCTGCCCAAGAGCGTTTCTCCTGTGCATGTCGGCAAAATGTTTGCAGTGACACTGACGTCTTCTCCCCCTGAACTCGTGTATCTCCCATGACCGGGAGCCAGGTGGATACCTGTGTGCTTTGCCCAGGACCTCAGGGTTCCCAGGTTTGCCTGCTGAACCGGGGAAGTCAGGGCAAACCGGGATAGGCGGTCACCCTGCTGGGTGAGCTCCAGTCCCAGCAAATGGACCAGCTGGTCAGGGTGTCCGCGAAGCTGCAGAGATGGGACGACTTGCTGCTGCCCCCTTTTCCTTTACATTTAGCTTCCACCATGGCCCCCGACATGCTTGCCGCGTGCACTGCTCTATGTGAACTTCCTAACAAGCCCAAGGAGATAAACACGGACCCGTTTTACAGACAAGAAAACTGAGGGTCCAAGAGGAAGCTGCCTGGATCGCGGTCCAGTGAGAGCAAAACCAAAATGCGGGTCCCATCCGTTGGGCATGAAGTCCGGTGCTCTTATGCTGAACGCTTCCTAGGAGAGGTCAGGAAGACGCAAAGGGAGAAAGCAATGCTGCGTCATTTGGAAACCAGGAAGGACGGCAAGCTTACGTAGGGACAGCCTGGGGAAAGTCTCAGAGGGGACGGAATGACAGGGGCAGCGAGAAGTGTGACTGCACCTGGGGCCAGGCTTCCAGCATCGTGTCGTTGGGGGGCAGTGTTTATTCATCCAGGGTAACTGGATGGTCTCAGTTTTCAGAAACTGTTGAGGGAGGCAGGGGTCTCCCACCCGGACAAGGTTCTTTCGGAAGGCAAATCCCGTCCGCGTGGTGCTCCTCGAGTCCCCGTTTCTAGTCCTGGCTTCACAGATGCCTTAAGTCCGCATAGAACGAAAGGTGTCTGTCCTGGACCGCGGGCTTTAACATGTCTTTGTGTGCTTTTCCCAAGATGAAATTCTAGTCCAAGAGATGCTGGATCCAAATAAATCATCAATAGCTGGAAAGCAAAGGACAGCATCAACATTATCAACAAAATTGTTCACGGAAAAAAGCAAGTATACATTTTTTTAAACCTATAATTGCGTATATTCCTGGGTCTGTGGTGGTGAAGACAAATCCCATCGTTCTGCATTCTTTAAGGCCAGCTACTTCTGGGGCAAAACCAAATGAAAATGTGAGAGAAATAGTTGTCCCCCAAACCATTTCTAGAACCTTCCCGAGACCGAGGAGGTCAAGACTGGGCTGGCAGAGACGAGTTCCCTCTATTTTGGGGTGGTCTCTGGGGTGCACATGCAAGCGAGGTCTTGTGCTCGGGCTGCAGATGGGGTGTCTGGGTGACACCTGCTAAGGGGAGAGCCGGGCATCCGAAATCTACATGCAGGGCATGACCTACATTCAGCAGCAAGACAGTTCAGCCCTAGCGGGGCCTGGATGGCTCAGTCGTTAAGCGTCTGCCTTCGGCTCAGGGCGTGATCCCGGTGTTCTGGGATTGAGCCCCACGTCAGGCTCTTCCGCTGGGAGCCTGCTTCTTCCTCTCCCACTCCCCCAGCTTGTGTTCCCTCTCTCACTGGCTGTCTCTCTCTCTCTCTCTGTCAAATAAATAAATAAAATCTTAAAAAAAAAAAAGTTCAGCCTTGTCTTGAAATTGTGCATCCAGACGTAAAGCCCAGTTCCTAGGATTAGCATCACCCAGCATCTGCGAGGCCCACACGGCTGGGTGCTGGGGGGTCAGACGATGCCTGACTCTCTTACATACCAACTTTCCAAAGCACGTTCCCAGTAGAACTTGAACACTCCCTTAGCAGTCCGTAAAATACAGTGTGGACCCAAATGGCCTTCGGTGTGTAACCAAAAAATCGTTTCCTTATTTTTTCCATGTTCTTCATCAAAGATTCTGTCCTGGATGAGAGTTTTCAAGTTGCTGCCCCTCAGAGTTATCATGGACTCTCCGATAATTCACGATTGTCTCTTGGCAGCGAGGACAAAATTTTCAACAATGGTAAATGCAACCCGGTAACCCCTTGCCTGTGTGGAGAGTCCTTGGGGAGGACGGGGGAGCCAGGACATCCTGGTTACAGAGGATGACAGTGTGGCTGGAGAGGGAGGCTGCTCCGCCCCAGGTGGGCAGATTTCCCGTCTCTGTCGAGGAACCGCCAGCCCCCGACCCCTGCCCGTGGCTCTGACCCTGGAAAAGCAGGGTCTGGAGGAGGAAGGCAGCAATGTCCCTGCAGGCAGGGGGCCGCCTGGAGGAAGAGCTGCCACACTGCCCGCCCCTCCCAAACTTCAGCTGGGTCGTGCCCCTCCCGGGGGCGGGTGGGCAGAGCCAGTGTCCCGGCCAAGCCAGGGACGCCCCAGGGGTGGGGGAAACCGTCCCTCCAACAGCCAAGGGGGCTGAGATGAATTCCAGTCTGCCAAGGCTCTGAGGGGTGCCACGGGGCGACAGATCTTTCCTTTACCCTAAAGACTCACAGAAGAAAGGTCACCTGTGCAGCTCATGGTACACCTTCCCCGTGAGGTGTGGTGGTGGGCCCTGAGGCAGGACCTTGTCAAATGGCAACTTTCTGCTCCTCTCACACCCTCTGTGTTTATTTATTGGGATTTTTGCCCTGAGGAAGGGCTTGTCCCATATTTATTCATTCATTCCTTTGTTCCTTCCTCATTCGCTCACTCCGGATTTGCCTTGGGGACTCCGTCCATTTGGTTCTTGTGTCCTGTTGATGTGCCCTCCTCTTGGACACTTCCCTCCTTTCTATCATTTTGAGGTGTTCTAGGCCTCTAGCCCTTTCCCTGCCCCAGCCCTGGAGTCTGATCTCTTTTCCCAGAGAAGAAACAAAGACCTGGGTGCCAGGTGGACTTGAGGAGAACACCATTGCTTCCAGCCTCCCTCCATAGGCAGGGCTGGAAAATATGTGACCACACACGGAGACACAAGCACACACAGACACACACGCGTGTGCACACACAGATGCACACAGACACACATGTGCACACACGTGGACACCCGCAGACGCACACAGAGAGGCACGCGCACGCGGAGACACACAGAAACACAGACACATACGTGTGCACACGCAGATGCATACAGAGAGACACAGACACACACAGACGCACACAGAGAGGCACACACCCACGAGACACACACAAAACACAGACACACACATGTTCATGCAGACGCACACGGAGGCACATACACGCAGACACAGAGGCACATGCACAGAGACACGTGGACGCACACAGAGACACACAGAGTTACAGTGAACTGTCGTCCCCCTCTTTCTCTACATGAAACCACGACTTCCAGCTGGTACCTCTGACCCCGCCCAGCATCACAGGATCCCTGCAGACCTCCTTCCTGCTCCTTTGTAACTTTTTATTAAAATCTGGCTCCCGTTTTCCACAACAATTTAAGCACTTGCTTAGAATGTGCTGCCCCGCCCCCCTGGGAGATCAGAACTGCCAACAGGAGAACGGTGTTTGTGAGGAGTTCTTTGTCTCTGGCAGTGTGTAGTCTACAAAGTCACCTGGAGTGGGTCTTTCCTCCTGCTGTTCTCCGCGTCTCTTTTGGCTCATTGCTACCATTGGCCTCTTTCTTTGGTCTCCTCGTGCTGTTGATTTTAGATATTTATATTTGAATATGTGAGCATTACTGTGGTTTAAAAAGTCATCAGAAGAGGAAAAGGTACATACCAGAAACGACCAGTTGCCCACCATGACACACAGCCCCAGGGACCAAAGCCACGAGTCCTGTATTCCCTTTGGCACCAACGAGGAGAAAAGCACACACTCGTATATTCCTCCCTCGTTAGACGTAGATTTCCAGCCTCTGCTCTGTTCCCTTCACCCTGGACACTGAGAGTCACTCCACACCTGTCACAGAGATGGTGTCTGGTTTTCCAGCCGCTTCGCACTCCCCAGTGCAAGTGGGCCGTGCCTCACGCCCGCGTGCGGTCTTTCTACTTGCTTCTGTTTACGTTGTTCCTGCAGTTACACACGATGTCGCAAGAAACAGCCTGGTGCGCAATGTTTGCATATTGTTGGAGACATAAATTCTCATAACGGGGAAGCTGGGTCAGCAAACGAGTGAATACATACTCTTAATAGTCGATGCTTGCGTGGTAACTTTCCAGACCACATTTTTAGATTAAACTTGACAATGATATTGGCATTTCAACTTAGGGTTTTAAAATAAAGTATGGGCCAAAACGTTCGTAACTGTGTAATCAAAACACTGTCCACCTGTTTTTTCCATGTTCATCATCAAAGAACCCAGCATTGATGAGAGTTACCAAATCGGCGGTCCTGAGGGTTATGGTGAATCACAGTTCTCTTCTGGCGGTAAGCACAGACCATAATGGCTACTTGGTAACCACCCTACCTGCGTGCGGGAGAGTCAGGGTGGGTCAGTCACCGGCCTCATTGGTTATGAATAAGAACATCTCTGCCACCATGTGTTTTAGCTGTTTTATTTGTGTGTGTGAGTGCTATGAATTTCTGTAGGTTAATTTTTTGTTCTACTATCTTATTAAATTATTCTATTGCCTCAGATCAGTTTTTCCAAATATACGGTATTATTACGTACAAATACAATTTTCTTCTTCTTTACCAATGTTTATGCATTGGTTTCTCTTATCTAATTGCTTTGGCTCATATTTTGAGAATAATAGTCAAAAGTAGCAGTTAGTGGGTTTCTGTGCCTTGTTCACTGTCTTAGCTGAAATACCCCTAGTGTTTAGCTAATAAAGAGGATTCTTGCTCTAGGACAAAGGTGTATGTATTTAACATCTAAAGAAAGTATCCATCAATTTTTTTACATTTTGTCACAGTCTTTTTTATTGTTTGGCAATACTCTTTTTTTTTTTTTTAGCCCTATTAATGTGAATGATGCATGAATGGATTTTCTTTTTTTTTATTTATTTTTTTTATTAATGATTTTTTTTATTATATTATGTTAATCACCATACAGTACATCCCCAGATTGTGATGTAAAGTTCGATGCTTCATTAGTTGCGTATAACACCCAGTGCACCATGCAATACGTGCCCTNAGCCCTATTAATGTGAATGATGCATGAATGGATTTTCTTTTTTTTTATTTATTTTTTTTTATTAATGATTTTTTTTATTATATTATGTTAATCACCATACAGTACATCCCCGGATTGTGATGTAAAGTTCGATGCTTCATTAGTTGCGTATAACACCCAGTGCACCATGCAATACGTGCCCTCCTTACTACCCATCACCAGACTATCCCATTCCCCCACCCCCCTCCCCTCTGAAGTCTTCAGTTTGTTTCTCATAGTCCATAGTCTCTCATGTTTCAATGAATGGATTTTCTAATATTGAACCAACCTTGCATTCCTAGAATAATTCTCACTTGGTCATGTGTTTATTTTGGTTTCTGCTCGTCAGTGTTTTATTTAGTGTTTTTGAACCCAAATACAGTTCATAGGTGGTATTAGTCTGTAGTTTTTTTGTACTATCTTTATCAGGTTGAAATGTCAATGTTATACCTGCTTTACAATAGAGAATTTAAGTGTTTTTCCTTCCTGTGTGAGTCTCTTAGAAGATTTAGAGCACTGAAACCATCTGGCCTTTTCAGATTTGTTTGAATTACCGTGTGAAACCGTCTCTGTCTGCTGTTTTCTGTTGGGCGGTTCCTTAGTAACTTTTCTTTTTCTTCCAGGAAAAGTGATTCATTTAGTCTCTCTTAATCAAATGGAGTCAATTTTAGCAAATTTTATTTCCCTAGAGAATGATCCATTTCTTCTGTGTTCTCAAACGTATTTGCATGAAGGTCTCTAAATCATATTATTATTTTAAAGATATCGTTTGTTCCCACTGCTATTTCCCCTTTGTCATCTCTTATTTTGTAAACATATGCTCTTTCTTTTTCTTCCTAATCAGGTAAACTAGGAGCTTGTCTATTAATTTTTTCCCAAAATCTAGGGTATTGACATATTAACTAACTTCACTGTATTTCCATTCTGCACTTTATTAATTTCTGCCTTTTCATTAATATTTCCTTCTTTATGCTTTTTTAATACTGCACTTTGTTGACCGTCTTCCAGGTTTAAAGCTGAGTAATTCATTTATTTCATTTTACCAATAAGTGGTTGGTGCTCTGTTCCTTTAAACATGATCCATAGATTCTCATACATAGTATTTTAATTATCATTATTTTCCAGAAATTCCATAAATTTTAGTTTGTACTTCCTTTTTACCCAAAATTTGTCTGATAAAATGTTTTCCAATTTTTAGGTGGTAGGACCTTTTCTCTTTGTTTCTGTTAATAATTTCTGGTTTTTATTATACTGGGATCAGAAAACGTTTTTAATAGTTCCACTTGCGGCTGACTTATGCTTTCTTTGCGACCTGATATAGTATCAATTTTTGTGAATATCACGCAAGCACTTGAGAAGGTGTGTCTTCTGCTGTCAGGACGGGAAGGGCGCTCCGTGTGTGTTCTAGTGTCTGCTTATTGATGATGTTTTTTAGGCCCCTCTCTGCTTCCCTATTATTTCCTCCCCTGATTCTTGTACTAGGATGGTGTGCAAATTCCCCCACCGTAAATGTGTTTTCGTGTGTGTGTCCTTGCGTTTCCTGTAGTTCCTGCTTTACAACCAGAATCCTCAAGACGTTTGGTGTGTGGATTGTCACAAACATTATCTCTTCATTGCGAACTCTAGCTTTTGGTACTGAAAGGAACCCTTCTTTGTTACGTTTAATGCTTCGGGGCTTGGATATTACTTTCTCTGATAGAAGGATCACCACGATCTGCTTTCTTATTATTCCAGTTACCTGCTGTGTCTTTGTCCATTTCTTCATTTTTAAATAACTAAGCTGTATCCCTGGAGGCATACAACACACACTTGGACCTTGTGTTAGCCCATTTAGTTAAAAGGAACTGCATCGTGAAGTCCAAAGCCTCCCTCCAGGGGAAGGGTTGAGGAAACAGAGTCTGAGCCTGTGTCACGTTTTGCTTCCTCTCCCTTCCTGCTACAGCCTGAGCCAGACCTTCTAATATCTTAGCAGAATCTGAACAGAGGTGTTAAGGCAGCCCCCAATCCAGCTTGGCTCCTAAAAGCTAAGGGGGAGGTGTAAGGTGGAGCTGGGGGCACTGGTTTCCTGGGGAAAGCGGGGCTGGTGTTTGCTTCCATGCCCCCCCACTGGTCATGGGAGTCCTTTGTCCCCCCCCGTGGACTGTGGCCTCTCGAGGGGATGTTGTGTCCTCCTTGCCACCCTGCACTTTCTATGGAGCAGGTGTCTGTGGGTTCTGGATGAACGAGCGAAGCATCACAGCTGAAGGGGAACCCAAAACCTTGGGGTTCTTTCGAGCGCAAGACTGGCAAAGATGCGGCTGTGGAAATGTGTGGAGAAAATGTTGATTCATTAACAACGAGAAAAGACAGAATTCCATAATGTTCTAACAACTTCACGAGCAACTGAAAGGCAGTTCAATAGAGTCACTGCGTGCTGCACGAGGCGCTGGGCTCTGGGACCACAGACGGACCTGCGAGGACCTGGCGCCGAGGAGCTCCCGGGCCCGGCGGGGAAACAGGCCAGGAAGACGGCGTGCCAGGGGGTGAGTGTGATCGCCGAGGAAGCCAGCTGGAGAAACAGGTGAAAGGAAATGGGAACGTGTGGAGAGAAGCCATCGCCTTCGTGGGAGTTGGGGCTGAACAGTTCCCTCAAGCCGAGGGTTTTCAAACTGCTGCCATGCCTGGGCCGTGAGGTCAGCTCCAGCGTTGGCACCAACGTTCAAAACACAGGAAGATAACGAAAGCAGAGCACGTGTGCTGATGATGCTTGCGTTTCCCGAGACAGGAAGTCCCAGGTCATGACACAGCTCCCGCTGCCGTGGCTGAGCCGCCAGGCTCTGCAGGCCTCGGAGGCCGGAGGCCGGAGGCCGCGGGCTCCTCGCCGTGCTGCGGGGCAGGCGGGCTCCAGACGCGTTACCCACGGGCTCGGTTCTTGCGTCGGTCGGAACCAAGAACTGCAGGAACCGATTGTCTCTCTGTCCTGGGGGCGTGAGTCCCGGGTGAAGGTCAGCACGTGGTTCCCATCGAGGCCGTGAGCGTCTCTTCCACGCTCTGCTCTCCCAGCTCCTGGTGGTTTCCCCGAGGTCTTTGGGGTTCTTGGCCTGTAGAAGCCTCTCCCTGCCATCTGCCGTGTTATCACGTGGCCTCCTCCCTGTGCGTGTGTCTCTGTGTCTAAATGTCCTCCTTTGTAATGACACCAGTCATATGGGATGAGGGCCACCCTGCTCCCACTGTGACTGCCTCTAACTAGTCACATATGCAACAGCCCTGTTTCCAAATAAACCGACACATGGACTCCAGGGCGACCCAGGACGTCACCTGGCAGCAGACACCTTCAAGCCAGTGCCTGGGAAACAGACCACAGGGTTTCCCCACTGAACGTGGACTTTATTAAAAAGAGGCAAATACTTTGCCATTTTAATTTAATTAAGAAATAGTGCAAGGCTCAGAGGAGCCCTGTCTTTGCTACAGTTTCCTGTCATGGTCGTCCGGGCCCTGTCGCCCGCCGCAGGCCAGGGAGGGGAGGGGAACGTGAGTCCCACGGCGATGGCGGGGCAGGTCATCTCAAGGCTGCCTCTGAGTGATCAGTGTCCAGAGCCCATTCGAGTCTCAAACCCACCATGGGAGCTTTTCTGAGAAGAGGCTGTGGTCTGGCAGGGAAGTGATATCCAGTCTCTTCCCACCTCGGGGCCAAGACTGACGGGCGTTCAGTTTTGTCCAGCTGCTTCTGCGCTGTCACACCAAGAGCTTTCGGGGTCTCATTCGTGGGCGGGAGCTGTGTTTTCGCCCTGAGCGTCATTGTTCGGGACGGGAGATCATGAGGAAATTGAACCGGCACTTTGTTGCCGTAACAATAAGGACATTACCTCCGTGGGCCCTTCAGCACCTCGTAGTAGGAGAAAGGGCCCCACAAGCCCATGGGCCCTCGTGGCTGCCCTTGGGCCACAGTGGCTGTAGGCACAGAGGAGGACAGGGTAGGTGACTTGTGGGGGGGCCTGACACTGCCACCTGCAGATCTGAAGCTCACGAGACCTTCTAAGGAACGCAGCTGTTTAAGGAACGGCCGGGGTGGCAGCCCAGACCTCCAGCGTGCGAAGCACACTCACTGCCTTCCCTGATCTGGAGAAGCCCATTTTGCGCCAGTGAGAGAGCGGCCATCGCCCAGAGGCGACCCCTCCTCCAGAACTCAGTCACGGCGCCTGCAACCAGCGTGGCCCCTTCCAGGAAACCCCACAACGCCCACACCCCCCAGAGGCCCAGAGCACCGCGGGGAGAGCCCAAGACAGGCCCGCTCCGGAAGGTAGCCACATACAGCAGGCGTTCAGCGGAGCCACTGCTGAACCCAGCGTCCCCCAGATCCACTTTCTCCCCGGAAGCCACGCGAACGTGGCCCTCTCCACAGAGCGAGCGGACGGTGGGAGGGCGCCCGCTGTGAGTACGGCAGGCGGTCCCTAGACGATGATGATGCGGGGTCGGGGGCACAGGTCCGTGACCGTTGGAGACACGGGCGCAGCACCTCCGCTCAGAGAGAGAAAGCTTCCTGTCGAAGACGATCTTCTGCCCTGACAAGCTGTTTCTTCAAGTCGGTAACTTCTGTCTTCCTGGGGAGGACCTGGCAGAACCCGTGGTGATTCGCACTCGTGTTCTCAGCGAGACTCTCGTCCGCTCCCCTCGGCGCTTACCCTGAATCGCCCTCCGCGTGCGTCCACGGAAGCGGACAGACCGCGGCCACGCTGGATGTTGTGACATTCACTGGACTGTGAGCCCCTCCAGGAAGCCTCGTTCACGGTGCCCCCGGGGGCTTGTATCTGGTTCGTAGTCACCACCGACTCGTGTTTGCAGAGTGAGCGAGTGAGCGGATGAAGAGTGCGTCGTCATGAAGACTTACTGATCCTCCGTGACCGTGACAAGCGTGTGGTAACGGTGATGTCGCTGCCCTGCCCTGTCACATTTGAATCACCCCATTGGACTTCACGGCAATGCTGCGTCAGGCCCATTTCACAGATGGGGCCTGTGAGGCCTGGAGACAAAGGCTCTCGCCCTAGGGGACCCTGGGGTGTGGGCCCCGGGACCTGCCCCAGACG
The DNA here is from genome assembly GCF_002007445.2 of Ailuropoda melanoleuca. Lineage (NCBI taxonomy): Eukaryota > Metazoa > Chordata > Mammalia > Carnivora > Ursidae > Ailuropoda > Ailuropoda melanoleuca. The sequence goes on from NC_048224.1 coordinate 140,200,351, forward strand.
CCGAGGGGGAGTCAGACCCGTTTCAAAGACACCCAGAGAACCCCGGGCCAGACGGTTTCCCACAGCCGCCCAGAGCAGTCAAGACCAGCTCTGCTGACTAGTCCTTGGTTTTTCCAGCTCTGTGGGCGGCCCGGCACCCGTACCTCCACCCTTCCTGTCTTTCCCTGGCAGATCCCACCTGCTCTGTTCATGTGCTGGAAACGTTGCCAAGGAGAACAATGAGATGGTGATTTACCTTTCAGGTGTTCACTGCAGGAAATGATTTCCATCTAAGAAGTCAGCGGGGAGCACTTCCTGCCTCCCTGTGGGGCCTCAGGGGTGGGGACCAAGAGCCCCGGAGCCCCACAGAGCTTGGCTCCCCCAGAAGGCATGACCCTCCCCAGCCTTTGTGGGCAGATTTATCTAGAACTTTCTCCTGTCCACAAAGATAAAATCATCTCCACTCAAGAGTCCTTGGGCAGTCAGTTTTCCTGACGTTCTCTTCCCTTCAGCACTGACTTAAGTACAAAGTGGAGTTTTGCTCGACCGTCGTCCGACACACCCAGAGTTTGCACTGGTTTCATCTAAACTAGGTTAGAAGTGAACCCATATTACTTGTAGACGAATGGTCACCTTGGAAAACAGTCATCATCTTTGTCTCTGGCCAGCAGTGGTTTTGGGGACTTGGGGGTTAAGGGATGACTAGTTGAGAACACCTCCCCAAGGACCAACGGAGCAGGCCGAGCCATCAGAAATGATGGTGCAGGTCAAGAATGGTCCGACACCGGTCCCTGGAACGTTTTCAGGGGCCCCCGCAGCTCAGCACGGCTGGGATCCCCGCAGACTTCCCGCCTCTCCGTGCCCGGCCCTCAACACCGGCTCCGCTGGGAGCAGATGCGTGTTCTGCCCCTGTCGCCGCAGGCGGGACCCCCGCTAGACAGGCTTCCCCAAGCTCCAGCCTCCACCCCACATGGACACAGACGGGCCCGCAGAAGGTCGGGCCTGTGTGCCTTTGCTCCACATGCCGGGCAACCCCGGGAGTTTGGGACTCACTGTTCAGGGGTACACTGAGCTCCACCACCGACTTCCCCAAAGACATCAAAGTATGGCCAACATAACACCGTCCTCCTGAGCCACACCGCGGGATTGTGAGGCAAAGAGGGTGTAAAGGAGGCTGCAGGGAATGACTCCCTAGTGTGAAGTTCTGGCCACCACAGCAGGGCACCTCTTGGAAACTCGCTGGCTCTCCTTCCTGGGCTGGGATAGGTCTCGTAGGCTACTAAGTGGCAGGATGCCACTGATCACATAATGGGACCTTTCCCTGACACCTGATCATTTTAAGCTTGAGCTCAACCCGGGTTGTTACTAGTATTTGTCATCTTCCGATGGGAACCCAGCTAATCCTCCTGATGTCTTTCTTGGCTGGAAGGGGGTGGGAACGGACAAGTTTCTGTGAGGCATGGGGACGTGACACAGTGCAGGGCAGAGGGTAGGAGCCCATCAGACCCTGGCTCCCCCTCTTCTTGGCTGTGCGATCTCAGTGAAGTGACTTCCCCTCTCTGAACCTACAGTTCTTCATCGGTAAGCCAGGGTCAGAGTGCCGTAAGTGGTGGGGTTGCTGGGACAAGTAAATTGGATGACAAAGGTGAGAGCTTGGGGCAGATCCTGATGCGTAGGGCGTGTTAGGCATTCTTACTAGATGGCCTGTGTTTTGGTAAGATACAGTGCACGTCATCCTCATTGCAAACTCATGGAACCATCACACAAATACGACACGGAAGACGTGCGTGTTCTCTGTACTCAGCTCCTCCCACCACCTCCAGCCCTAACAATTAGCGACTTGGGTCCTGTTTCTATCATTTTCCCTTTTCCATATACCACTTATACCGTGTAGACTTTTGAGTCTGGTTTCCTTGACTCGCACAACGCATTTGAGACTCACGCACATTTGCCCATTGGTGTTCCATTCGTTCCATGGCTGAGTGGTGTTCCATCGCGGCTGCTGCTGGCTTACTCCTCACGCACCAGCCGAATGACATCTGGCTTGTTTCCAGGTTTGGGAATTACAAATAAAGCCCCTGGAAACATTTGCATACAAGGTGTTGGGTGAGCATAAGAGTTCCCTTCATTTAGGTGAACAGCTAGGGGTGTGGCGGCCATGTTTTACTTCATAAGCAACTGTCAACAGAGTTTTGCCTTCTCGATACACAGTGAGAGTCGCCCTGGGATCCCCTCCACGCTCACTGTAGTACCGTCTGCACCCCCAACGACTAATACTGTTGAACATGTTTTCATGTCTTTATTTGCCATCTGAATATCTTTTTTGGTCAAGCTTCTTTTCAAATATTTTGCCCATTTTCATGAGTTGTTTTCTTACTGTTGAGTTTTGAGAGGTATTTATGTGTTCTGGGTATGAGTCCCTTGTCTGATGTGTGACTGGAAAGATCATCCGCCGGGCTGTGGCTGGCTTCTCATTGCATAGCAGTGTCTTTCAAAGATAAGGAGTTCTTAATATTAGTCAAACTCAGTTGATCAATTTTCATTTTTGGTATCAGATATAAGAAATCTTTGCCTAATTCAAAGTCACAAACATTTTCTATGTTCTTTTCTAGAAGCTTTGAAGTTCTATGACCCCTTTTGAGTTAATTTGTATATATGGTGGAAGGTCAGGATGGCTTTGGTTTGGTTTGATTTCTTGCATAACTGAGGTCCAGTTGTCCCAACACCACTTGTTGAAAAAACGCACCTTTCTCTGCTGAATTGCCTTTGCACGTGAGTTCACAATCAGTTGATCTTGTGCTTGTGGGCCTATTTCTGGGGTCTACTTTGTCCCATTGACCTAGGATCTACTCTTCTTTGGGTATCACATTGTCTTGGTCACTGTATGTTGATGTAGTGTGAATCCTCCGCCTTTGTTCTGATTTTCAAAATCAGTTAGGTTATTCTGGTTTCTTTGTCTTCTCATATAAAAATTAGAAAACAGCTTGGTGAGTTCTGCAGAAAATTTTGTTGGGACTTTGGTTGGGATTGCTACAAATCTACAGATCAGTTTGGCAGTACTGCTTTCTTAGCCGTGTTCAGCCTTCCACTCTGTGAATGATGCCATTCAGGGACGCCTGGATGGCTCAGTCGGTTAAGCGTCTGACAGCTCATGCCATGATCTCAGGGTCCTGGGACTGAGCCCTGTGGTGGGCTCCCCACTCAGTGGGGAGTCTGCTTGTCCTTCTTCTGCCCCTCCTCCCACTACTGCTGTCTCTCGCTCTCTCTCTCAAATAAATATGAATGATGCCATTTATTTAGATCCCCTTCGATTTCTCTCACCAGTGTTCTGTAGTGTTCAGCATAAAGACCTTGCATATGTTTCATTAGATTTATATATAAATATTTCATAATCTTGGTGTTATCATAAATGACACTGCTTTTTAAATTTCGACATACAATTGTTCATTTCTAGTGCATAGAAATGCAATTGTGTCGTACAAGACTGCACCCTACCACCTTGCTCCACTCACTCTTCAGTTCTAGAAGCTTTCCTGTCGATTCTTGGGGATTTACTACATAGTGAATCATATCATCTGTGAATAGATATTTTTTTCCTTTCCAGTACATACACCTTTTATTCATTTTTCTTGCTTTACTCCACTAGCTCCAGTACAATGTTGAAGGTTAAATACAAATGATTAGAATGGACATTCTTTCAAACTTAGGTCATCTTTGCGGCCATAGAGAACTTTTTTGTAAAAAGCCAGATAGTAAATATTTTGGTCTTTAAGAGCAGTATGGTTCCCTGTTGCAGCTACTCACCTCTGCCGTTGTAGCACAGAAGTAGCCAAAGGCAATACAGACAACAATGGGCGTGGCTATATTCCAATAAAGCTTTATTTACTGAAACCAGTGCTGACCCATATTTGGCCCATAAGCCGTAGCTTGCCAACCCCTCATCTATTGAAATGATCCATTTTTTTTTTATTCTGTTCATATGGTGAATTACATGTCTTTTGATTTTTGAGTGTTGAACCAGACCTGTATTTTCAAGATAAACCCATGATATGGTTTCCTTTTTATGTATTTTGGATTCAATTTGCAAAAATTTAGTTAGGAATTTTTGCATCTATGTTCATGAGTGATGTTGGCCTATGTTTTTTTCTTCTCTGTTGCTTTTTATAGTTTTGGTTTCAAGATAATAACGGCCTCACAGAAGGAGTTGGGAAGTGTTCACTTTTCTTCAATTTTCTAGATATATCTGTATGAAATGGACATTACCTCTGCATAAAAATGTCTGATACAATTTACCAATGAAGACATTAGGGCCTATATTTTCTTTGTGGAAAGATTGTTAAGTACAAATTTTATTTCTTCTGTAGATAAAGGGCTATTTAGTGTCTCTACATCTCCCTTAGTGAGCTTTGGTAGTTTGTGTCTTTAGAGGAATTTGCTCATTTCATCTAAATAGCAACACAACAGTCTCCTATTACCCTTTTTAATATTTGGAGGAACTATAGTGATGTCAACTCTCTCATTCTTAGTATTAGTAATTTGTGCCCTTTTTTTTTTGTCCCTAGTAATCTAATTAGTAGTTTATCAATTTTATTAATCTGCTTAGAGAACCAGGCTTTTGGTTTCATTTTTCTGTATTATTTTCTATTTTTTATGATTGTCATGTCCTCTCTTAATTTTATTATTTTCTTTCCTCTGTTTATTTTGAGGTTTTTTTCCCTCTCCTTTTTTTAATGACTGGTTAACATGAATACTTAGGTTGTAGATTTGAGACTTTTCCTTTTTTATTGTGAACATTTAGTTCTTAGCTCTGCTTTAATCTCATCCTACAAATTTCAATGTGCTACGTTTTTATTTTCATTCAGTTCAAAATGCTTTGTAACTCTCCTTTTAAATTTGTTCTTTGACCCGTAGATCATTTAGAAATGTGCTGTTTCATTTTCAAATATTTGGAGACTTTTCCAATACAACTGTGTTATTGATTTATGATTCAATACCATTTTGGTCAGAAAACACACATTATGTGACTTGGATCTTTTTAACGCATTTTTTAGAACTTTAAATACGGCCCAGAATATATTGTACTTCAGCAAGTATTCCATGTGCACTTGAAAGGAATGTGTATATGTTGTTGATTCATGGGGTGTTTTATACATGTCGATTACATCGAGTAGGTGAACCACATGATCAAGCATTCTATGTCTCTATTGAATTTCTATTTCCTTGTTTACCCAATTATTAAGAAAGCAGAATTGAAATCTCAGAATTTAAATTGAAATTGTGGATTTGCTCATCCTATGTTTTGGTTTTGCCATTGTTCATTCCATGTACTTTGAAGCTCTTTCATTGCATTTCATCTGCATGCATAAAAATATGGAATTGTTATATCTTCTTGATGAATTACGGCTTTAACATTAAGATATGACCCTCTTTATTCCTAGTGATATTCTTTGCTCCTAAAGACATTTTGTCTAAAATTTAAATAGCCATGCTAGCTTTCTCTTGATTAGTACCCACCCGCACGCATCATTTTATTTTTAACCTACTCGTGCTTTATATTTAAAGTGGAATTTTGTAGGTAGTCTTGCTTTTTTATGTAATCTGAGAATTTATGCTGTTTGAACATATGACATATGGTGTTTGACAAACTTTAATATCCTTGCCTTCTAATTCTACTCTGTATGTCATTTCTAGGTCGGTTTTGATTGGTTAATTCTTCTCCTTATAAGTCATTTTTTTTTAAAGATCATACTTTATTGCTTATTTTCATGCCTGGCCGTTTTTGTTTGGATGCGAAATATTATAAATTTCACTTTGTTGAGTGTTGCATATTGTAATTTTTAAAATACGAGCAAGTTTTGCTCTTGAACCCAGTTAAATAACTTTGAAAGCGTTGATCCTTTTGAAGTTCACATTTAAGCTTTGTTAGGTAAGACCAAGTACCACTTATTCTCAGGCTGATATTCCCCAATACCGAGGCAATAAAACTCTGAGTACCCTCCCGAAAGTCTTGTGTCTAATGAGGCTTTTTGTGTGCACCAGTGGGGACGCCATCTGTTTCTGGCCTGTGTGAGGTCTGGAAATTGTTCTGACACCCTTTTGGGTGGTTCTTTTTTCATCCCCAGGCTTCCTATGGCTTCTCACTGACCCATACTCAGCTGAAGGCTTAGGACAACCCTCTGCAGGTCTCCCAGTTCTCTGACCTCTCTAGCTGTTTGGCCTTTCCCAGTTCCATCTCCTCCTATGAGACCACAGGGCTCTGCTCGTGTTCTCACTCATCATGCCCGCAAAACTCTCCAGGCAGGAACAGGAGCAGCCATGAGGAGCCGCTTGTCAATTTCCCTTCTCAGGGATCACTGTCCCTTGCTTCCTGTTGTCTGATATATGGACAATCATTGTTTCATTTTTTTTTCTAGTTTTTAAATTGAATTTGGNCCTCACTCATCACGCCCGCAAAACTCTCCAGGCAGGAACAGGAGCAGCCATGAGGAGCCGCTTGTCAATTTCCCTTCTCTTGCTTCCTGTTGTCTGATATATGGACAATCATTGTTTCATTTTTTTTTCTAGTTTTTAAATTGAATTTGGAGGATAAATCTGGTCCTTGCTACTCCATCTTTCCAGGCATGAAAGTTCCAATACTGGACTTTCACCCAAGTGGTTCCATCGGGGATCCTGTAGCTATGAAAAGCCCTGCATTTCAACTCTGATAGAATCTTCAGGATGGCCTGGAAGGAGGAAGAGCCAGAGAACTTGCCCCTGGATTCTTTCCCAGCCAGGCCTCACACCATCTCAGCGACCTTAGGCAAAGCTGCTTGACTCACTGGGGTCTCATCTACAAACAGAAAGCAAACATTTCCCACAAGCCTCATCAGGTGCATTGACGTTCAAATGGACCCACACCAACGTAGGAACCGTGTAGATGTTATCATGATATGTGGAATCCTAAAGGCTATAGATTATACTCCACAAATAAGTAAAATTAAGATGCAAATTTTTGTACTTATTGATGAATTGTATGTTTCCATAAGTTAGTCAGCCTGAATTGTCTGCCAAAATTTCCTAAGCAAGTTTCCTCTTAAAGAAATGTAAATGTGGCTTGAAACATTCATCAAGAGTATGATGGTGGCAACAATCTTTGCGGTATAGATTATCACTGGAAGACACAGAAATGGATGGCAATTGTGGCCTCCAGGAGAAAGCTGGAAGGAAATGGCCTTACTTTCCAGAGACGCTCTTTTTCAAATTTTAAAATTCTACCACGAGCTTATAATACTTATTACAAACATGAATTTGTTGCCTTAAAATAACTTGGGAATGATATTTTAAAAGCCTAAAACAATTTGAAGTCTCTGCAGAGAACTTGCCTCTCTTGTTGCCAGAATAACCAACTGCCTGTGGGATTTCCAGAATGTCTGAAACGTCTTCATGACGGAAAGCACCACTCCCGACATCTAGAGTGTGCCTGAACTTCCGGTTCTATTACCATCTGAGTGTCCTATGGGACACATGTAATTTTATGCATAATCATTAATTTCCTGTTGGCATTAGCTTCAACAAAAGATTACTCACCCACTCAATAAATACCGCCCGAGCACATGCTTATAGGTAAATGAGGGATTGCTCTTTTCTAAACAGCGCAGAGCAATGGGAGAGGCCGGCCAGCCAGCAGCAACCTAGGATTCGTATGTTGGACGAATATAAATGTGCTGAAGTTTAAGTTTTTGTTACCTGTTCCTGACTGTGTCCAAATGGAGTTTTGGGAGAACTTCAGGGGGGCGGGTCTCCTTGATACGCTTTGAGAGCAGGGAAGGTTGGGAAGGAGAAGGGTGAGAGCACCCTGTGGGCCACAGATAAGGCTGCACCCTGAGAAAGGGAGCCTCACAGACTGGGTGCTGCTCTGAATGGCCCCTCTCCCACCCCGACTCTGTGGGGGAGCATCCACCCTAGACCTGCCCCACGAACCCACAGTCTGCCCTTCTCCCCAGCAGCAAGACCAGTCCCACACAATAATTGGTAAAAAGGCCTGGATAGGGCAAGGGTAGGGGTTTGCCCTTTTGAGGAGCGAAATGTCTTATAAAATATGTGTCCAGACGCAAGGACAGCATCCAAGTGACCAAGAGCATCACCCACAGAGGAAACGATGCAAGCGCACCCTCAGAGGGTAAGGAGAAAGCAGAGGGAGTTCGACGATGCAAGTCCCCACCCAGTGCCCGAGCGCAGGCCACACGCTCTTGCTTCTGGGCTCCCTGAACCAGCTCCTCTGAAGTTGAAAGGAAAAGATGTGTGGGATCGGGCCTTCATGACTGACCAAATCTTGATTGTTGTACTTATTTTTTTCCCACAGGAAAGAAGAATTTACAAAATGAGCAATATAAAAAACAATCAATTCTGGACAAAATTCTTCAAAACATTGGAAAAACTTCAGGTAAACTGGAATAATAGATAAGTGGCTCTTTGTGCCGCGACGTCCCCCACTGTGAAGAGAAGTAAACCGTCTGCTCCAGGGAACCGATCTCTGGAGGGGCAGGCGACTCAGTCCCTGGGCAGAGCTGCAGGGAGCCCCTGACGGGTTTCCTCTGTTGTCAGTGCGGGACTCCTGGCCCCCGAGTCCACATCTGAGGAGTCATGGGCCATGTTCTGGGCGTGTGGGGCTGCCATCATACACCCCACAGCCAGGCCCGGGAAGGTCCCCAAACCTCACTGTGGGCAGCCTCTCACCTGGGGCTGAGCCCCACACTGGTGGGCACCCCGATCTCCATCCCCCAACCCCCTTCCCTTTCAGACAACTTCCTAGTTGCTGAAGTTGGTCCATGAATTTCCCCTGGTGGCTTCTGTCCAGGCCCCATGCTTCTCCCTGGAACTTTCCAGAACACCTCTGAGCCTCTCCCCAGGCCAGTCCTCTCCTGTCCTCCCAGCCTCTCCCAGGTAGACCCCACAGTCACACAGATCAACACCTCCAGCCTTCTACCTACCACACACCCGTGATGCACCCTAAGACCAGCTGGTTTGGGGACACCACACCCTAATTTCAAGCTAGTGCTCATGAAGACTTGCAGGGATTTGTAAATGTGACTGCTAAGCCACATGGGTCAGCTCCTTGTAGATCCCAGCGCAGGACCAGACATTTAAACCTGGCCAGCTTCACGCACCTTCACCCCGTGTTCACTGAGCACCTTCCACGGGCCGGGCACCACTAAGAGTTCGCAGGATGTCACACCACAGACACAGACAGCCCCGCCCTCAGGGAGCCCACATTCCAGGGCATGGTTAGATCGCCTCTCCTCTCCTGCCTGTTGGGACACTTCCGGGTCTCCCCTCTTTTGTCGGCTCCTCCTCCAAGCCCCCAATCATGCTTACTGCAGCCAGCCTGCCATCTTGCCCTTTGCACAGATGCCGGCCAGGATGGAGTCCCAGACACATCACTAGAGACCACCCATCTGTGCGAGTGGTCACCAAGCACAGCCAGGAGCCACTCGGACACTGCGGGGCCAGAGCTAGCCCTGGGGCCTCGAAATCCCAGGCCCCCCTGGTCTGCACCTACCCCCAGCAGGACCCTCCCCCAATGTAATCAGAGGTAGAAAGGGAAGTTAGTTTGCTCCACTCACTCCAAATTCACAGACTGGTAATGGCAGCCAGCCATTTCTGCTGCTTTAGACAGATTTCATGAGACACTTTGCCAAACTCCCAGCTCCCTGGGACTGGAGAGTTCTGTCGTGGGGACAATAAGGTCTCTGATGGCTCAAATGTCTAAGGCAGGGCCTTTGCACCTGATGAAGGCCCTGCAGACTGGCCCCATGCCTGGATGTCTGGGGGATGGGCAGCGGAAGCTCCTCGAGGGCCAAGGCTGGGGCCCCAGGAGTGCATGGACAGGAGGACCAAAGTCCTTGACCTCCAGGAGCCTGACGTCACAGGAGTGGGTCCAGAGTGGGCTGCCCCTGAGGGGAGGAGGGTCCCGCCCAGTCCAGCCAGCAGAGCTCAGAGCCCCAGTGGGTTGGGGAGCAGAAGGCAGTGGCAGTGAGGCATTAAAGGGTTCAGTCTGGCCCCCCATGCTGTCCTCCTCTCTCTGCACTGCTCCTCTGTCTGGGTCACGGCCTCGTGCTCCCCAAGATCCTGCCAGTTCTCTCCCCCATCTGGCTCACTGCCCACCTCACTTGAACCCACACCTTCCCTTTCTCCCTCTGGCATGGAACGCATTAGCCCTGCCCTCTCTGGCTTCTGTCTTGTCCCCTACCGTCCTCTGTGCATCTGCAGGGCACTGTCCGTCGTGCAAGCTCATCCCCCCCCACCCCGGACACACTTCTTGTGGCTCAGTCCAGCCCCCACGGTACCTGCAACCGCGGTCCACAGACTGGGGACGCTGGAAGCTGGCTTCTCACTTCTCTAGTCCCTGCAGCTGCAGGACTCCCTGGGAGGGTCCAAAAGGCAGACTCACGGGAATGAGCAGAACACCTAGAATTTCTCAAGGAAATCTCCTCTCTCCAAGCAGGACACTCTCTCCAGTAAGTGGAAGAGGAGGGTGAGGCTCTGAAGAGGCGGAGGGCAGTCAGTGCGGCCGTCTGCTCCGAGGGGCCCCTCCACAGGAAATCCAGACTTCGTGAGACCCCACAGCCCCTCAGGAATAAAGAGCATATATGTACACGTGTTGTTAACCACGCTGCACAAGGAAACGTGTTTTATTCATGCAATCCCAAGTGGAGCTCCGCTATTTAAACGTCAAGCTGGAGGGGATGCGGGTTTCTTTTTGTTTTTGTCTTTTTTTTTTAAACAAAAATTATCGCGTCTGAGAAAGAAGAGCCTGTTGAGGTTCGTCTTTTCGAGCAGGACAGGGTGTGAGGAAGCTCTGCTCAGCTTCTGAGAGTTCTGTCCGTGACGAACCCGAGTCAGCCCCACATGCCTCCCTCCCGTGGTGGCACCTTGCACAGTGCACACGAAACACACCCGCGATGTCCTTGCATCACAATGTGTACCAGACACGGAAACGCGGTTTGGGTCTCTGGGGTGGGGAAGGTGACCCGTAGCAGTTCTCCGGGGACCACCAGAGCGTGTTTTGCAGCAGGTTTTCTTTTCCAAACCCCTTCTGACTGTGGACAGGTTATAACTCTGCTGGAGTCGTGAGGTGAGGCTGGGAAGAGTTTCTTAGGACACAATGTGATTGCTTTCTTTCCCCAGAAAGACAGGTCTGTAAAGTTCACGAATCACGTCTGAGAATAGGCCTGGGGAGAGAACTTCTGTCCTGAGGAACAGTTTTAGCAATGGGTCTCTATTTGTTCTAGAACACGGATGGAAACTGATTTAAACTAAGCCATTTTATTTGTGATCGCTGCCTGCACGCTCTTCTCAGGAGAAATGAAAATCTTCTCTTTTCTTTGGTGTCATCAAGTCAGCTGTAGCATGGAGGCCTGGGGGATTGGGATCAGAGGCTTGAAGCTTTCACAGCCCTGCGATCCCAGCTGGGGAACCGGAGGCAGAGAGAGGACACTCAACTCCCTAGTCGCCCAGTCGGTGGCAGAGCAGGACACAGGTGCCCCTGACTTCCGAGGCTTTGCCTCTCCTGCACCAATCACCTTTCTGCCCCCTCAACAGTAAACAGATGTCTCAGCGGTTTGGTTGTTTTTTTGGTTTGTTCATATAGTTTTAATTTTTCTGTTTTGTGCTTGAATCTCACAAAACGTTCTTAGAGTTCTTTGTGATTTGTCCGTCGTTCCCACGCACGTAATGCCAGTGCACCCTCAGCACACGCTTGGGAGGGAGGCGTCCCCTCCTCATGTCTCCACTCAGAGGTGTTGGGGGCTTTCTCCTCACGCACCATCACGGGGCCCCTGGTGGAGCCAGTCCCTGGAGCGATCTCCTCGCCAGGTGTGCTGATGGCATCCTTGGTCCCAAGCAGGACCCCACACTGCTTGTCCCCAGGGGAACTTTGACAGAGCAGGACTGACCTTGAAACAGCAAAATGTAAAAACATCATTGACCAGCCCCCCACTCCTCTCCCTCATTTTCATGGGATCTTTGATTACAGTGATTTTCAAAAGCTGAAATTATAATGATTTAACAGCATGAGCCCCTCAGAACTTTTCCTCTGTGGCGGCATCAAAGCCATCCGAATTGGACACTGGCTTCCAACGTCCCCGAGGGCCACGGAGTGTCCAAGCCCACCTCTGAGTGCCACAGGGGAGGACAATGCACTTTCAGGAGCTTTAAATACAGCTGAGAACTAAATTTATGAGCAAAAACATAAGTATCAGTATTACTAGCAAAAATCAAGAGATGAATTGGTTAAGGACATGTCTCTGCACTGGAAGTGAGCCTCCCTCTGAGTCCAGAGTCCAGCTGGGGAGGTGCTCCCTGGAGAAGATGGGACCCTCTGAAGGTAAGAAGCACAGATGAGTGAGCGTGGGCACGCCACTGGGGGCACATGTGATCCCCTGATACATGTTACGGTTGGAAAAAGTTTAAACTACTGATTTATTCTATGATTTCAATTTTGGAAATTTATTGAGGGCTGCTTTATGGCCAAACATGGCCATTTTTGGTGACTCTTCCATTTCAACCTAGGGAGGAATGTGTATTCTGCAGGTGATGGGTGCAGTGCCCTACAAAGTCATTGTGGGTTTAAATTTTCTCCTTACTGATTATTTTTTGTTGGTCTGTCAGTTTCTATGGGCAGTGCATTAAAGTTCCCCACTCTGACTGTGAGGGACTTACTCTTTTGTGGTCTGTCAATTTTGCTCTATACATTTCAAAGCTATGTTACTAAGTTCATAAATACTAAATTATATCTATCAGACTGATAACTTTATTGTGTGATGTGTTTCTCTTTATCTGTGTATTTCTTCTTGCCTACAATCTACTCTGTTTGATATTCATAAACACAGCTATATTAACTTTCTTTTGGTTAATGCTTGCTTGGCATGTCATCTTCCATCCTGTAACCCCTGACTTTTCTGTGCATTATATTTCATGTATATCTCTACAGCAATATATAGAAGGATGCATTTTTTTTAAATTCCATCTATCTTTTTGCCTTTTAATTACTTAATTCATGTATGTTAAATGTAACTCCTGAGTCTATATTTACTATCTTACTATTTGCTTTCTATTTGACTCACATGCCTTAATTTTCTCCTTCATTAACTTATTTGAGTTAATCAAGTATTTTTTATTCCATTTTTCCCTTTATTGGAGGGTTAATTATTTTCTTTTAGTTTTACTTCAATAGCTTTGTTAGAATTACAATATGCACCCTAGATGCACCACAACTGACAATAAATTAGCACTCTTACTACGTCCTGGGAAATGCAAGGACAGGAGGACATTCAACCCCATTTACTAACCATCTTTTGTATTATTTTCATCATGAATTTTAATCCCACGGATGTTTTAAATCCCACAGACTTTGTAGTTACAGCTTTATACGGTTATAAATTTACCCTTCCTCATACTCTATTCTGTTGTACATTTTTAATACTTCCGCTGACAGGATATTCCTATGACTAGAGAATTCCTGTTAGCATTTTAGTGTCAGTCTGCTGGGTATATTATCAGGCCTTTATTTGTCTGAAAACATCTATATCTCCACTTTTGAGGAATATGTTCACTAAATGTAGAATTCTGGGTTCACAGCTATTGGCTTTCAGTGTTTCCATTGTCCTCTGCCTTCCATAGTTTCCACTGAGAAGTCTGCTGTCCCCATCTGTGTTCTTGCCCCTCCTTTTCTCCTCTGGCAATTTAAAGAATTTCTGTCTATTGATCTCGGCAGATTTACGACGACGTGCCTGGGTGAATTCCATTGCATTTATTATGCCTGGGGTTTATAGTGATATTTGAATCTATGGCTTGGTTTCTTTTGTAAGTTTTGCAAAATTCTAGTCTATTTTTTCCAATAATGATTCTGAACAATTTCTCTCTTCCTCCTTCTCCATTTCTACATGTTAAATATTTTTACTGTGTGCCACATATTTCCTATATTTTATTTTCCATCCTTTGTCTTATTTGGCTTTTATGCAGATATTTTCTATGGACCTACTTCCAGATAACTTACTCTTTTCAGCTGTGGCTAATCATCTACCTTGTACTAAATTTCAATCCCTGTGTTTTTAATCCTAGAATTTCCATTTGATTCTATTTTATGGATTCCACTTCTCTATGAAATTTGCCATCTTGTCCATTTTATTGAATTATATCAGTCATAGTTACTTTTTATCTGTATTCAATAATTCCAATATTGAAGTTGTTATCTAGGAGTCTATTTCTATTGCCTGCACTCTTGGTATGATTGGTGCTTTCTGACTAAATGCTGGACAATGCGTTGTGAAATACCACAAGGACTCCAGAGGGCCTTCAATTCTGGCATCTAGTTAGAATAAGAGATGATTAACTTGAGTTGTTTTAATACCAGGTTTCAGGGCGACTGGGTGGCTCAGCCATTAAGCGTCTGCCTTCGGCTCAGGTCACGATCCCGGGGTCCTGGGATCGAGCCCCGCGTTGGGCTCCCTGCTCAGCAGGAAGCCTCCTTCTCCCTCTCACACTCCCCTTGCTTGTGTTCCCTCTCTCACTGTCTCTCTCTGTCAAATAAATGAAATCTTTAAAAAACAAACAAACAAAAAACACACCAGGTTTCAGTCTTTGTAAGATCTGGTCTATTTCCAGTTTCTCTTATTCTTTATTTCTACAGGAGTTCTGATTTAAATCAGAGAATTTACAGGGCCTTGAATTTTATTTTTATTTTTATACTCTGAGACTGCTTTTAAAATCTCTCCTTAGCCACTCAGCCTTTTGGCTACCACTTTCTACTCACCTTATCTCCACATGCACAGCTGAGGACTTAAAGAATGCTGTGAGGGGCAAACAGATCAGATGTGTAGACTCATTACACTTCATATGCCTTCTCTCTGACCCAAGTCCTGGCTGCTTCAGAAGCCTTGAACTCACATTTTGTATTCCTAGCACTGAGCAATTCCTGAAAGCCTCTCAGAGCCTGATTTCTGCTCTGCTTCTCAGCCTCTCGTGATTGTGTAAGAATTAGCAAATGCCTCATGGGACGATGGGCTTATAACTTTTTAAAAAGATTTTATTTATTTTTTGAGAGAGAGAGAGAACAAATGGGGTGAGGGGCACAGGGAGAAGCAGGCTCCCCACTAAGCAAGGAGCCCAATTCAGGGCTCTATCCCAGGATCCTGAGATCATGACCTGAGCTGAAGGTACACACTTAACTGAGCCACCCAGGTGCCCCGGGGAAGATGGGCCTAGAATACAAAGCTCAGATCAATAAAGTGCCCTTCTCTCTGGAATCTTGACCCTCAAGTTCTTAGTATGTTTCCAATGCACACTTGTATTTTAAACAGGCTTTCCAGTTGTTTTCAGTGGGATAATAGGTCCACTACCAACAAGCTCACCTCTTCCAGAAGTGGACCTCTGAGAAACATTGACTGTCCTAGACAGTAAAGAGAGAAAATGAAAGAAAAAGTATTATGGGTCAAGATTTATAAGGCTTGTTTATTTTTATATTTAGAAAAACAGCACAAAACAGTACTCCCTCTTGTAACTTGTAGTCTTTCTGATCTGAAAAGACTACTACTGACTATCATGAGGAAGCCCTTTGAGTTACTTCCCAGAGTTGGGGGGGGGTGGGCGGTGATATTCCCTTGAATCATTTACTGTCCCCCATTCATCATAGACTAGTCTATCCAAGAACCGCCCCCCCCAGACTTGGCGCCATGCCTCCAGGGTCTTAAGGCTGTATAATTATCAGACTCCCAGCTAGATGTGTTTCAGGGTCTGCTTAGTATGTGTCCCAAAGAAAGAAGGAAAGGCAGACTCCTACCTTTGTTACTATGTGCCAACCTAAAGATGTGAAGAAAATTAAAAGAGAGGAACAAAAAAAAATGAAAAAGATAGTAAAGAATCTATTTGGGGGCGCCTGGGTGGCACAGCGGTTGGACGTCTGCCTTCGGCTCAGGGCGTGATCCCAGCGTTCTGGGATCGAGCCCAACATCAGGCTCCTCTGCTGGGAGCCTGCCTCTTCCTCTCCCACTCCCCCTGCTTGTGTTCCCTCTCTCGCTGGCTGTCTCTATCTCTGTCAAATAAATAAATAAAATCTTTTTTAAAAAATCTATTTGATTTGACATGCAGGAAATTTGTTGTTAACCAGCGGCAGCCCCTTAGAAGCATGGAAGGAACCGTGAGGAAGCCGGTGAGGAGTTTTGTCTCCTCTTCTGGTACAAATATAAGTGGTTCCCCAGGTACCTCTGATCAAAATGCAGTATCAAGGAATTTTACCCTTACTTAGGTATCTATTTTGAATAGTATGGGAATGGATTCTAAACAAGGACAAAACAATTTGATTGAGAAACCCAAAGTACAGAATGAATAATATGTAGTTTACGAATAGGAGACCTAACCCTACGAACAGGTAAGCGTGGAAGAGAAATTCCAGATCATGTTCGGGTACGATTATTTGTGATTCTAGTGCTAAGTTGTAATCCCTCCTCACCAGTTGAGCTCTCAACACACAGCCCTTCACCATGAATGTACCAAGCAGTTTCTTTCTGCACAGCACCTTGCCGAGGTGGTGTGGACACGAGTCTCACGCTGGTCCTGAGCCTGCCCCTTCAGTCTTCTGTCGTGTCTCGGTGTTCTGCTGCCAGAGCGGGCGCCCTCACCATTGACTGTATTGGTGCAATGCCCAGAGAACCCTCAGTCCCTCTGTCAGCCACGGACGGACACGTCCGACCACACAGGGCTCAGGATATAGCTGGCCACCGCCCTCAATACTTCGGTTTGTGGTTGGTAGTGACCAGATCCACGCGGTGCTGGGCCCGTGGACAGCAGACACGGAGGTGTGAGTCCCCGCAGGTGGGCTGGAATGGCTGCAGATGACTTGCAGCCCCCTGTGCTCTTCCTGATGCCCCCGGGACACTCTCTGCAAACACAGTTCCCTTTGAGGTTGCTCCGATGTTCGCCTCCCCAGCCCCAGGTGCTGAATCTCTGGTCTTGCCCATTTGCAGCAACACCCCAGCTTCCCTGCAGGTGTCAGGAGGTAGCAGGTGACCTGTGTCTCAGACTGGCTCCTCCACACCCTGGGGAACCTGTCGGAAGCCACAGCGCTTGGGTCTCAGCCTGCTGTTACTCCGGGAGGTGCCGGCACCCGCCTCAGGCTGTCGCACTTCTAAAACATAAACCAGGACGAAATGCCGACAGACAGTCATGGGCTTGAACTTGTTCCGAGATCTCCCCGCTCCTCCCTCTGGTTCAGGGGAAGGTGCCTCTGTCCCAAAGTCAGCAGCACAGGCCAATGCTGTGCTTAGACGGACACATTTCAATCCTGCATCTTCCGAGAATCACGCTTGAGAGGCCAGGAACCCGCAGTGTCCTCTTGCCCTGCAGTGACATTAGTGAGACACATAAAACTCAAGATAAACAGAGGGAAAACTTAGTAGCTGTGGCGGTCACTCACAGAGCCCAGACACTGCTCCGATGTGGGGTCTCGGTCTCCCAGCATCTTAACCGAATACCCAGCAGCACACCCTTATTTGTTCCCACGGCACCGGCTCCGCAGTTAGACCCACTGTTCCAAAAGGTGCTGCCGTCGGGCACAGGCGTCCCCGCGAGCCCCGCGCCCTAGCTCCCACACAGGGCGACGTGATGGGGTGCAGTGGTCCACTCTGTCTCCCCGGCCTGGCAGCTCCGCTCCCCCGCTGACAGAGCCCAGCCTGCAAGTGACCGAGCACACGCTCCGCAGCCCGGGCCGGCCCCGAGCTCCACGGGATGACGCTTGTGTCCGCTTCCGAGGACTCTGCCGTCAGCCCTGGGCAGCAGCATCGCTTTGATGGCAAGCGTGAGCCTCCCCTCCTCTGGAGTGTTTTCTAGAAACAGCCCTGCAGAGACGAATCTGCCTCTGGGTGTGATCGGGAATAAAGCCGGGCGGTCTACTGTTCCCACGGCACGGTCTCTCTGGAAAACAACCTGGTGGCCTTTGCCTTGTGGAAGAGGCAGTTTTTGCTCTGCTGTGGTCCGAGCTCTCGGTCTTCGCACGACAGCAGAGAGCACAGGGCCCCGGGCCACAGGGCCAGACCACCCTCACTCCACCCTGGGCCGCCCGGGTCCTTGGCGATGCCCCGTCCCGCTCAAAATAGGTGCTTCCTACTCAAAATAGGAGACGAGGGCGCTCCACTCACAGGTTCGAAGGATCAGCTGAGGCCACGATGAAAAATGGAAACAACCAATACTTCACAATAACTGACACCCCCTTCCCCTCATCAAGGGCTAACTAAGTGCCGGGCATTGTCCAAAGGTTTCTACGTGGATGAGTGCAGCCCACCCAACAGACCTGTAGGGACACACAACCATCCCCCCACTGTCATGCCACACCCACGGTCACGCACACGCCCTGCCGTCACACCCACCCCAATGTCTCAGACCTCCTCTGCCATCACACCCCCACTGTGACACACACACACCCTGGCTATCACCCCACCCCGTTGCCCCCCACCCCNCGTTGCCCCCCACCCCCACCCCCATCACCATCACCCACTCCGTTCTCCCCGTCACCCTGCGAGGGACACACACCACCACGTCTCATTACCTGCGCGACTCGAGTTCTCCAGAAGAGCGGAACCAGTAGGCCACGTGTGCGAGAGATTATTTTAAGAAACAGTCTCACCCGATCCAGGGGCCGGTGTGTGTGCAGCGTGCAAGGCCGCAGGCTGGAGTCCTGGGAAGGGAATGAGCGTCCCACCCCAAAGGCCATCTGGAGGCAGGACACTCAGTGATCTTCTCAAGGGTTCGATGGAATGCCGTGCCCGCCCACCCCATGGAGCGCCACCTGCCGTACTCAGAGCCTTCTGATGGACTTGTTACTCTCACGCGAAAAACTGTCTTCACAGCCACATCCCGACAGGTGTTGGACCAAAAGTCTGCATCCATGGCCCAGCCATTGACCCTTAAAATCCGCCAGCGCCTGCCCTACCACCATTCCCCCCACCACCCCAAATGAATGCGGCCTGGAGGCGCCTCTGCGCCCAAGGCAGGCGGTGTCCAGGACCTCAATCTCTGTCCTGCGCTGCCTCTCCGTGGCTCGTCTGAGAATGACAGCCACCCGGCCCTTCACAGTTCAGGCTCCTGTCGTCAGGAGTCACCTCAGCTTAGGACTTGGCCGTGTAGTGGCCGCTGGTGGTCGGGGGCTTGTCCTGCACATGGGTCCTCCGCCGGAAAGAATGCGTGTCCTCAGCCCCAGCACCCCCACCTCCACCCACCAGGTCCGACCACTGAGACAGACCAGGAGCGGGCAAGGGGGAAACGGTCTTGCAGGTGGACACGAGCCTGGACAGCACAGCCCCGGCGCCAGTCTGACTGCTCCTCCCCGTAGGGGCTCCGAAGCCCCGCAGCAGAGGCCCCGCTTTGCTGGCACCACCGTCCCCTCTCCCTTCCCCTTCTCACCAGCCTCCCCACCCCACCAGTGGGGACAGGCAGGCAGAGGGCTGCACGCCACCAGCACCTGGCAGACGAGCTGCCCTCTCAGGAATCGGGGACCCAGCCATGGACAGCGCACGGGGCATCCCGCGGAGCTGCTGGGGTGACTTGGGGGCAGGCACTCGGTGCGGCCTGGCCTGCCCACTGCCTCCAGCCTCTGTCGCTGGCACCCAGCCACCCACCGTCCTGTGGGACTTTTCCTTGGGACCAAAGTCCAAGCTCTCCAAGAGGTGTGTGATGTAACGGGACCGGTCGCTCAGAAGCGACACGTCCACTCGGGCTCTGCTGGTCGGTGCCCCCGTACCGGGGCGTGGCTTCGGGCCTCACCTGGTCACACCACTCCCCTGCTTGTCCAGATCCCAGCTTCCCTTCGAGCTCCAGCTGGAGTACTACTCTCTAGCACTCTACGTGCACACCTACCGCACGCCCACGGACTAGCCAGGAGCTGGAAGTGCATCTAACTTGGGCTCGTCTGTCCTTAGTTCTTTGCTGACATCCAGGTACTACAATAACATTTGCTTTTGAGGAAAGCAGCCATCTCATCCTCAAAATAGCAACCTGGAATGATGGGCTGAGTTCTGCATAATAAAATGTAATAGAGATGCGTGGGTGTCCTGCAAGGGTCCTGGGGGCATGGGGTGTCCCACTGTGGGGGGTGCTGGGGGGCATGGGGTGTCCCACAGGGGGTGCTGGGGGACATGGGGTGTCCCATGGGGCTCCTAGGGGCATGGGGTGTCCCACAGTGAGGGAGTGCTGGGGGTCCTGGGGTGTCCCATGGAGTGGGGGGTGCTGGGGTTCCTGGGGTGTCCCACAGGGTTGGGGGGGAGTGTCTTCATGACAGGATTGCAAGCCCAGGCAGTTGGTCAGCAGGGAACTCAACTGTCAGCAGGGGTGGGGACGCCATCTACCTAACGCAGCCTCGGGTTCTGAGCGAAAAGATCACCACCTCCAGGGCGCACCCACCAGACCACATCTGGGTGCGGCCTCCCGGGGGGCTGTTGGGAGATGAGCGGGCCCGGGGATGCTTTATTTTTTTTTATTTTTTTTTTTAAAGATTTTATTTATTTATTCAACAGAGATAGAGACAGCCAGCGAGAGAGGGAACACAAGCAGGGGGAGTGGGAGAGGAAGAAGCAGGCTCATAGCGGAGGAGCCTGATGTGGGGCTCGATCCCATAATGCCAGGATCATGCCCTGAGCCGAAGGCAGACGCTCAACCGCTGTGCCACCCAGGCGCCCCCTGGGGATGCTTTAGAACGTGCAGGAACGAGAGGGCACAGGATTCAAGGTCATGTCCGTGGAGAAGCAGGTGAAGGGTTCACGATGTTTAGTCTGGATTGAGACCACATGGGACACGGTGCTGTTTCAGGTGTCCTCACAGCTGGCAGCGGGGTCAAGCTTGATTTGCTGGTCCAAGGAGTCCCAAATACGGGGGACAGACACCCCAGGCCACTGGAGGGAAGACCTTCCCTAGGACCGCCTCTGAGCCACAGCTGGACTGGGGGGAAGGGGCCGCGCCCCGCTACTCCTTCCCTGGCTCCTCCCTGTCACCCCCTCCACTGCTCAGTCACCGACAGAGGCCTCTGGCCCATGACCCACACCAGTGAGCTCGGGGTGGGCCCTTCTTTCAGACAGGACAGCAGCCCCTCCTCCCGGAGCATGGCCCCACGGCTGCTCTCCCGCCTCCTCCCTGCCTGTGGGGGCTGGCCCAGCCGCCCCCGGGACCCTGTTCCACTTCGTGTCACCAGGCTGTGCCCACCGGCTCCTTATTACAAGTACTGCACCTGCCCCCACGCCTTCAGTGGGACTGACATCCCTCCCAGGGGCCTGGGTCTCAGTCATCCTCGCTCCCCCCACGAGCCCAGGACAGGACCGGGCTGTGACCTTTGGGTAAGTTCTTCAGTGTCTGCAAACCTGTTTAATTTTTTTCATACGTAAAATAAAACTCCGTGAGTGATGAGAATGGATACTTGTTGGTTCGTTGACTGCAGGTGCCTGGGCTGTGGTTCTGTGCCCGTCCTTGGGGAGAGGCCCCCACTAAGCGCAGCCTTCGGACGCATTTGGCCCCCGGTCTCGGGCAAAAGCTGATTCCAGCGCTCTGGGGCAGCGATGGTTCTCCTCTGCTCCGCAGACCTCCTGGACCTGGGCACCGTCCCGGACACTCGGGCTCCTCTGGGCCGCGCCACCGAGACCAGCACGTCCCTGTCCCTTCAGGGACATAAGAAGGACCGACGTCAGCAGAGCCTGGCTTCTGAGTGAAGAGGACTGTTCCACAGTCTCGTCTCCTCCTCGTGTCCCGCCTGAGGGCCGCGTGGGCTTCCGAGAGCCCCGAGCTTAAACTCGGAAACGCTTTAAACAGACAAACTGAGTTTTACCAACAACATCAGTCTTTCTTTCCCTCGACACTTGACTAAGCGCCGCAATCCTCGGGCTATTTTTAAACCAGTGACTTACACCTTTCAGTGGATCTTATTCAACCAAATGCTGTGTGTTCAGCTGAGAGTAAACCCTCCCTGGGCTGCGGCCCCGTGTCTGCAGGGCTCAATGTCAACACTAAGAGGGCAGGGTCCGCGCCCTTCCTGGAGCCAGAGAGACGACAATGGAAACCTCTTACGAAGGAGGCACGAGACGGACCTAAAGACAATGACGAACACAACGGCTGTTGACTTAGGAGACTGGACCTGCTAAGCAGCACGGCTGCTTGGGTTTGCAAACTCGGGGAGCGGGAAGGGCAGTCCTGGGGGCGGGAACCTCGTGAACCCGGTCCGAGCCAGGTTGTGCGGGCCAGGGCAGCCGCATGGAGGGGACCGAGGTGGCCGGCCAGGCAGACCACACCGTGCGACACAACAATGGCGGGAGGTGGGCATCGGCCACCCATGCTTGTGACAGAAAGTCCAGAGGTCTGGGCTGGCAGGGGGACCCCACGACGCCCAATCACTCCAACAGAGCCCTGGGATCCTGGGGCTTTCGACTCTGGGAAATGGCACAGAAGCCCCGAGAGAAGGCAGGCGAAGGCTCAGCCCCGCAGGCTGGACCGGACCGGCCCCCGTAAGGGAGGATCTCACGAAGACCGGCCCTTGGAGGAAGCCGCGGGGCCCCTGGCGGAGCCGCGGGACGGTGAGCATCCTGACGCGGGGACAAGGAAGGAGACGCGCCACTCAGACGGCCCTGAGCTGCCCTTGAACACCACAGACCCCAAACTGCCCCACGAGGCAGCTGAGGGGCCAGCACAGGCAGGGACATGGAGCAGCCCCCGGCGGGTCGCGCCCACCACTCAGACCCCGAACTGTGACCTCAGCTATGAACTGTCCTGCTCTCCCCCGAGAGACAGACACCCACGGACAAAGGGCAGCTCCCCCACGGCCTCGGAACTTGGAGAAGGCGCCACTGACGGAAGGGACGGACTGGGGGACAGGTGCGTGAGCCGGAGAGGTCCCACCACAACCTCCCCAGAGAGGGGAGCCGTCGGGCTCAGACGCTGCCGCTCTGTCCACCGAGGCAGGGACACGTCGGGCCCCTGAAGGTGGTGCAGGGACAGAGAGACTTTAAAAGCACGACCGTCTGGACGGCAGCGCCTCCCGCAGGTCTGCACAGTGGCTGGGCCCATGGGCGTCGTCAGAGTCCGCAGAAGCCATGCTGAGCGAGTGTGGACGGCATGTCTCCACACCGGCCTCCCCGGGAAGGACAAGCCAGGGAGACTCACAGCCTTCAGCTCACCCACCACCCGGCAGGGAGGTGAGGGTACAGGAAGAGACTGTTCCATTCCTGGAAGTTGTGTTCCGCGAGTCCAAGAGTCTCGTGCCATTGACCGCCAGCAGCCAGATGGCTGAATGCGACTCAAAGGCGGGCGGCTGGCAGGAGCACGGAGCCCCTACCGCAGAGGGAGCAGCCGCGAGCCCCACGTGCAGGTGAGCACCGCGGGGGCAGAACACGGTGCCATCAACACCCTGGGCCCGCTTCCCCCTGCGCTCCGCCTCCTCCTGCCTCCTCCCAGGACTGGGACTGCCACCGGCCAAACCTGACGGGAGGCCAAGGGCACAGGCGTGGTTTCACGTGGTCCGTGAAGGGCAGCGTCTCAGGGGCCGGGGCTGGCAAGCAGGGAGGGCAGCACGTCCGTGGGGGCAAAGAGAAGGTACCTGCCCCCGGGCGTCCACTCGGTCCTCTCGTCAGTGTCCTGCGGCCGCCACAACCAAACACAGAGTGGGCGGTTTACAACAGAAACGCGTTCTCTCACGGTGCTAGAGAGCAGGGGCTTGAAATCAGGGGCCGCAGCGCCACACTGCCCCCACGCGCTCCAGGGGAGGACCCTTCCCTGCCTTCTCCGGCTCCCGGCCCGTCTCCACCCGTGTCTCAGGGGGACACCCAGCCAGATAATCCGGAATGATCTCCTCTCAGGAACCTTGATGACAGCTGCAGACCTTTTTTCCAAATAAGGTGACAGAGGACAGAGTGATTCCCTGGGGACACGTCTTCAGGGGGCCAGCATTCTGCCAGCACAGTCCCCACCGTGCAGGACACACAAATCCCGGGGGGACGTTCGTGCGGTCCTGCTCCCACCCGCAGCGTCCAGCTGCAAGCTGGGGCTGCCTCCTCGGACCTCTCGCCACATCTGGGGAGGAGCACACGAGAGGGGACGCTGCTGTCCTCCAGGGAAGCCGGCCTGCACGGCAGTGGGAGGCCAGCAGCTGGCTCGCGAGGGGCAGGAGCATATGGACCCAAATGGCCCGCAGCGGGTGCCCCTGGGCAGCCGGAACAACGGGGCAGCAACGTGCCTGGGGAAGGTGTGCTATGTGGGGCCTCAGCCTCTCAGGAATGACGGTTGGGCTCACACCCCCAGGGAAGTGGCCAAAACCACCAGCAGAATGAAGCAGAGAGTGGGGGCAGGGAGAAGACAGGCGCTCCCCGTCACAGCCAGGGGCCGTGGTCCCGTAAAAGCACGGCTCAGATGCCGCCAGGAACAGCCACCGGCTCTCAGCGCGTGCACATGGGCCTCCGCCGTTGGGACAACACGCTGACGAGCAAGCTGGTGGCCCTGGGCCTGGCCGCAGGACTCGCCAGGGAGCAGGCCCAGCCCGGGCTCCAGGGGGCCGCCCCTCCGCAGACCTGCACCTCCCTGTGCCCAGGCCTTGCCCTGCGAGGCAAGTGCGCACTCCTTGCAGCATGTTTCCCGGACAACCCAACCCGCGGCGGTGGACAAGCACGCAGGGCTCGCTCGAGCTTAAGCCCAGGGCACGGGCCCCCGAGGGGCTGACCTCCTTCCCTGGACACGGCGGCCAGTCAGCCCACGTCTATGACGTGCTCGGCACCAACATTGGCGACGAGACACGTGGCTCCCGGCACAAAAGGTGGTGACCGGGGCGTGGAACATTACCCAGGACACGCAGCTAACGCTGTGGACACGCTGATGATGCCTCGGCTTGGGCCAGGCCAGGAGCTCTGCCCTCTCAGACACGAGGCAAGGTGTCTCTTCCCTCTGCTGAGGAAACTGATACAAATAGTTGCAGATTATTATGAAAAAATACATATTTGCTCCTAGAGCGAGAATTTAAAATCAGTTATTTATGGGACACAGCGCGTGAAGACGGAGCTGCCCCACGCTGATGGGACGGGGGTGAGGACGGGGGGCAGGTGCCCCTCGAGACCTTCAGCAGGCATCCCAAACAAGGAAGCCAAGCAGCCAGCTATGGGGCACTTGACCTGCAGACTCCATCTGCCTCCTCCCGTGACCTCGTCTTTTAATTCTGTAAAAACTGAAACACACAAAAACTGCTCTCCTGGGGACAGAACGTCAGTCTGAAGTTGCCCACACGGTCGGACCCACGCTGTGCTAACGACAACCAGCAGGTGTGAGCACTCCTCCAAGAGCCCCGGGGAGCCAGCCAGTGCCACTCAGCTGTGCCCTCCGCGCGTGACGTGGACCCGAACACTAGCCACGGACAACTGACTGGCCGGGCCCCAGCCGGCACTCTCCAAAGGCCCCTCCTCCAGGTCTTGAGTCCCAAGAACATGCAAAACACACGAAAGTCGATAGAGGCTCAGAGCAGGACTACGTACGACTCTCTTCCTGTAGGAGGAGAAGTGCAGACCTCTTCTGGCCCCGTCCCCCACCCGCCCCGCACCAGGCTCTGCCCAGGCAAAGGGAGCATCCGTCCTGCAGAGCCTGGGCTGCGGGGTACGAGCGGCGTGGCGCGTGCACCGAGGCTAGGAAACCTCGCTCAGACGCCCTCCTCCTCTGCCCCCGCAGGACAGGGGGCAGACAGGCCTGAGGATGGCCGACCGCCCCATGCACAGGTCTCCCTCTGAACGCTCCTGGCTCCAGACTCCGGCCAGCAGGCCCAGCCGCCTGGTTCCCTAGCCCTCCACGGGCGCCGGCCGGAGGTCCGAGCTCCGCAGCCCTGGGCTTTGGAGTCTGTTCTCCCAGCAGCCACAGGATGCTGTCCTCCAGCCTTCCTCCCCACGAGTAACTTCCAGGGTGTGAGCAAGGAAACGCGGCCACGGGGGTAACCCCGCATGTCTTCCCTCGTGTTCAGAACACGAATCACGTGCTAGCTTAACAAATTACCCGCGACCCCCCCAAGTCCGAACCAGCCTAGTTCTCCCAATAGTGCAATTACGAACTGACCTACAATAGCGACCTCTGAACTTCTTAAAATGACGACTGGGATTTTAAAATTCAGGCATGAATCCCAATGAGCGTGTGCATTTATTTACAAATATACATAGTGTTACTGTATTACACACATTCTAGAACAAAACAATTCTAAATGTATCAACTCTCGCTTTACTAAAACACGGTATAAATCATGATTTGAGTGAGGGCTCTTGCCGAGGCTCCTTCCTTAGGAAACACTGGGTTTATGGCTTCGTGGCACAACCACTTGAGACGTTCAAGTTCAGTTAATTCTGACTCTTGGTTTCAATTTCTATCACGTCCGAGAAAAGCCTCCTCACAGGACACACAGGTCAAGCTGGAACGCACGTCACTGGCTGTCCTCCTAAACTCTACCGCACCTTATTCAATCCCATCGACAATTTGGCCTCATTCTGTTAAAATTCGGGCAGCAAATTCCCGTACCCCCGACCACAGTCAGGTGCCGCTCCCGGCGAATTAGAAGGCATTGAATTTTAATGATTCTTATGATTAAGTCCAATCTACTAACACTCTTTGGGGCATTTTAAAACAAGTTTTAAAACTATGTTTGAGTTTTTTAAGCATTACGTTAAACTTAAAAAAATAAAAAATAAGTGACACGCATCGTTCTTCGCAACAAACCCCCAAACAATAACATAACACCCTCGACACCCCCCCGCTCTCCACAGACACGTCTCCTCTGAAAAGTGGCCGCTTCCTGCATCGTTGTCAAACACCATTAGTGAGGTTTTCCCTCGCAGGGGCTGTTTTAATACTACCGAAAACACCTGCTCAGTAGTGCATGACCACGGGCTGTCCCCGCTCAGACACGACCCACAAGTCACTCCAACATCAACGCACCGACTGTAAATGGTCGGGCTCTCTGTTGCTCGGCCCCGAGGGAATCAGCCAACTCTGGGCCACAGAACTTCCAGGATCACTTCCCATCTCCGTGCGAACAACCCGGAGACGCCACGGACGGCTTCCACGCAGGACGCAGTACGTGGTGAGCCAATGCGGCTCCCACCCCAGAAATGAGAGCAGCCTCGATCCTCTGCCTTGCCACCGGGGCGGGGGACGAGGCCACTGGGTGCCCAGAAAGCAGGGACAGGGTGGAATGAGTTCCAGGACCCCACCCCGGGGATCCTTCGTGGGGGGACGGCTCAGGCTGAGAGGCCCCCGCAGATACACGGGAACTATGGCCACTGAGACAGGGTGCAGCCCAGCCCCACGGGACCCCGCTGTCCACGGCCGGTTGCAGTCAGACAGGAGAGCAGAGAAAGCATAAGGCCCTGAGTGAGGGGACACACCGCAGGGCGGGTGCAGGACGACACCCGAGGACAAGGCAGCAGGATGGAGATGAACTGTGGCCACTTTGACCAGAGAGAGAGAGAAAGCGCTGACCAGACCGATCATCTGAAGCCTCCGGGGGACGGAGTCGGCCTCCAGTGACCATGAAGCCCCACCCAGCTCAACTACAGAGCAGGTCGACTCGACCCCTGCTCCCTGGACGCTCAGAAGATGCCCAGGTGAGGTGTGTCACTTACGTCCAAGTTGGCTATTCTGCGCCCAGCTTTCCTGCAGCACGACTCCCGCGGGAACATATGTGAGGTCCATCCTGCCGGTTTTCTGCCCATGGACGTGGTGAAAGGACCCCCGTCCAGTTCATGGGCACAGCCACCTTGCTTAGTCTCTGCTGTTCTTAGACACAAATGGACTTCCAGCATCAATAAAAAAAAAAAAAATACAGGGCACATCAAAAACCCCAGGAAAATGTGCCCCCCAACAAGAAATCGTCCATGGGACTCCTGCTGTCTCAGTCGCTGGGGAGCAAGCCTCTTGATCGTGGGGTCGGGAGTTTAAGCCCCACGTTGGGTGCAGAGGTCATGCAAAAAAAATAGATTTAAAAAAAAGTAGTAGTCAATAGAAGCAAACCTGGAGATGACTCAGACACTAGAGTTTGAGAGAGAAACTTTACGACAAATGTGTTTGAGGACCTGGAAAACAAGGAGGCCGACAGCCTCGAAGACAGCAGGTGGAACTCGAGAACAGAACCCACGTGATCAGGGAGGATGCGTCTGCCCACAGGCCGCCTACATGGCGAGCAGTCCCACCAAGGGCCCGGGTGGAAGCAGAAGGAAGATGCGGCAAGGTCAGCCAGCGTGGAGGGCCAGCCACCTGCGGGAAGCGGTCTCAGCCCGCACACAGGTGACCGCAGCCCAGGGGAGAGTCTGCGGCACGAGGACATCTGAGGAAGTCACAGGCAAGGACGCAGAGCGACACCACAGAGCCAGGAAGCCAAGTGGGAGACAGAGGAAGGGCCCTGCTGGGAGCGGGGCACGGAGCCAGTCCCGCACACAGCCACAACAGAGAGGAAGGGACGCCCTGCGTGCGAGGCGCTGGGGTACAGACCCCCACCCTCCCCCGAGTGCCGGCCCACGGCTCCGCGGGTACCACAGCATCCCCTGGCTGGCCGCCGTGACAGGGTGAGCCTGTGCCACCAGGGTGGGACCACAAACTGCCACCAGCGTCCCTCCTGGTTGACCTGTGTGTGCTGTGAAGCACTTGCATCTTGTCTTCTTTGCTGCACGCCCTCCCCGCCCTCTGGGACCGTGCCCTGGACGCCCCGGGCATGCACGCCACCCTGGGGACCACCTGGCTAGGACACGTGGGGGCCCTTAGCCCTCTTACAGGGCACTCCCAGATGTCGCCTGTGGCAGCCCGGGTCCCCAGGGTCCCCGTAGCAGGAGCACATCACCCACCCCTTCTGGAATCCGCCCTGAAGTCTGGTGTGCAGCATGTCTGGATTTGAGAGGAGACAGCTCAGAGCTCACAGGCCCAGGGGTCTGACTGGTGGGTCCCCGCTCCAGGACTGCAGCCAGGGCCTCAGGAGGCTGGGACCCTTCTCCCAGCTCCACCCTCCCCATCCCCTAAGGAAGGGACAGGACTCTGCGAGGAGGGGTGGGAGGCTAGCTTTCCACACGGTAGGGCCCCTGCCAGGGGGAAGCAGAGGCCGAGACCGGCCACCCCTGGCCTCCCGTCCCCAGCGAAGCCCCCTTGGGCACAGAACTCAGACCCCTCCAGTGACACAAGCCCTAGGCTTCAGACCAGGAGGGCAAGCAGCAGGGGTGCCCTGAGGGTGGCGCTGGGCCCACACTCCCTGGGGTGGACCATGGGGCTGCTGCGCTCTCCGCTGACCATCAGGGGTGCTGTGGGAGGCTATCGGGGTCACCACGAGCCTGTGTGAGACAAGACAGTCTGAGGCCCCTGTCGGCGGCACGAATCTCAGCCCCAGACAAGCTGCTCTGCACTGTTCCCTCGCTGCATTTTTATTAAAACCTCAAGCCCAGAATAAAGGCAGAGAAATACTTTATTTCCCTTCTTGAAGAGACACCTGGCAACACGTCCACGGAACAGTGTCCGTAATCACTTAGCCAGATCTCCGTACCGTTTCACTCAATTTTCTGGAGAGCGGGGGTATATTTTCAGAGCACAGAGATCTGCGTGTAATTTTCGCCCCCCTGCCTCCCACCCGGAGCCCCGCGGCGCCCGGCGGCTCCCTCCCGGCAGGCAGCCAGGGTGCGGCCAGAGCAGGTCACAGCCCTGCTGGACCTGCCCCCACACCCGGGATGGGGCTCGGGGCTCTGGCGCCAGCAGCCAGATTACGGAGGCCTGGAAACACCCTCAGGGCTCTGCACAGGGCAAGTCTGTGCGGACAGGTGCTGGAAAGTTCCCTGCCGCCGGGAGGCCCCTACAGCCAACCTCTGCACGCCAGGAGCTGTGGACGCGACCGTCTCGGGGAGGCCACCACCCCTGCAGACTCACCTGCCCGGTGACGCGGAGGCGCATGGACACAGTCATCCGACCAACAGGTTCTTAGACCCCCAAGCCGGCTGTGAGCCCTTGCTCCTCGGAGAGCGGGAGAGGGCTCCGAGTGGGGCCCCCCAGCCTCACCCCCCAGCCGGCCATGGACAGCTCACGAAACAGGCTCTCCAGACTTCACCTCGGGTTTCCCGCACCCCAAGCCGACTGTGGGGCGCAGGACCCGAGCTCATGAAGAGCTTGAGGTGTTTGCAGAAAGTGGGCAGACGACAGGCTGGAAACACATCTAGGAAAACATCTTACTAGTTCTTCAGCACAGCTTATGAGAGGACACGCCTGAACCAAAAAGCACGGCATCCCAGAACGCGGTCATTCAAGGTCCCGCAAGTCAAAGCAGCTGCCAACAGTCTTCTCCAGCCTTGCCTTGGGAGGGCAGCAGCTCTGGCCTACAAGCATAGGGCTGCAGAGCTTCAGATCCCTCACCCAGGGACGAAGCCCCCTAGCAAGATACCAACATCAGTCGGAGTGATGCCCAAGAAGGAGAATTCAAAATGGAAGGCCAGTCATTGGCTTGCACATGGTGACAGGGGTGGGCTCACCCCACTCACCACCTCCCTTTGAGCTGCCCCCCAAAGGGGTCTGAGCAAACGTATCCGTGGGCCATGAGCATCTCAGCTCTTCTCCTCTGGGAATGTCAGTGATCTGAAGCCCCAGACGCCACACTCTGAAATCCATCATGGCCTTCACACAGAGGCCATGCTCCAGGCAAGCAGAGTGGCACAGATACCACAGACCCATCCTTGGACACACAGGACCCCTCCGAGGAGTAACTGTGTCTCAGGAACTCCCTGATGCTTTCTCAAACTTCCCCGGAACCGCGCTGCAGCCTGACCCTTCCGCCTAACATTCCTTCCTCCCCGCGACACTTTTCCTTGAGGATCTGACCCGACTCATGCCCACCTGGCCTGACCAGGCTCCACCAAATCCCTCCCACCATTGTCCCTCCCTGGCATTTCTCCCAATAAAGCTCTCACGTAATTAATTCCACTTTGCTGTCTGCTTCTGGGGGAACCAGCACAGGTACACAGAAAATCCAATGAAGCTACACATAAGCTATTACAATTAGTGGATAACTTAGCAAGACTTCTGGATACAAAATCCACATATAAAATGTAAATGCACTTTTGTGTATCAGTAACAGGTAAAAATTCTATCTTAAATTTAAAAAAAAAAGAAAGAAAGAAAGAAAGAAAAAGAAAATACAATTGCATTTTTACAATGAGGCCCCTAAGAATCAATCTAACAAAAGTTGTGCTAACTCATCAAAGAGAAGTTCATAGAATGCTGAAAGGCATTAAGAGAGACAAAAGTAAACATGGAGAGATATACGATGTTCATGGATTGAAATAATCAATATAATAAATATGTCAACCTTTTTCCAAACTGATTTACAGACAGTACAACCCTAATCAAAACCTTATTCTTTGTTGGGGACTGGACTCTAAATTTATATGAAAGGAAAAAGGTCAGAAACAGCCAGGGGATTCTTGAAGAATTAAAGTTTGAAGCATTTCCTTGAGATATCAATGTTTATTATAAAACTATAGAAATTAGGACAGTCTTGTGTTGATGCAAGGAGAGACAATCTGACCAATGAACAAAAGCATGAATATATAGATTTTTGGCTTATACAGAGTAATATTTTAGATCAGGCTTCTCAATTATTGGTGCCCTGAAACAGAATACATTTATGGAAGTAAACGAATTGGACTCCCACCTCACACCATCTGTAAAAATTCATTCCGGGTAAATTAAAAAACAAAATGTGAAAGACAAAACCATTACGTGTTTATCGTCCCCAATTCCAGGGTTGGGAAGTATTTCTTAAACAAAAGGCAGCATTTGCTAATATAACATTTTTATGAAACACAGACTGGCAGATGGGTCCATACTGAAATTTAAAATAAGGAAAGACAACACCAAGCGAGCACATGGGAAGCTGAGGAAAGATGCATGCAGTATCTAGGACTGACAGAAGACTAGTGCATAAAGTATATGAGACCCCCATGAATCAGTAACAAAATGGTAAGAAACTCTCCAAAAAGTGCAAAAGACAGAAACAAGCTCACACGTGGAAAATCTCAATAGCAAGTAAACACATGAAAACACACCCAACCTCATTAACGGTGAAGAAATAGAAGCTGAAGCATGAGAGGCTAGAACACGGCAGCCAGACTGGCGAGGAGTCCGGCCATGTTTGTAATGCTAAAAACTGCACAGTCCAAACTCTCACAAACAATAAAATAGCTGAATACATTGTGGTGTGTCCAAAAAACTGGAATAATACAGAGCTCTAAGTGAACTTCAGTTACAACTGGACGTGTCGGTTCTCAACATGAGACTTACATTGTGGGTATCAATATGACCTCACATACAAGATGCTGAATTACATGGGATGCCTGGGGGGCTCGGTCAGTCGAGCATCTGCCTTTGGCTCAGGTCATGATCCCAGGGTCCTGGGATCGAGCCCCGCATCGGGCTCCCTGGTCAGGAGGGAGTCTGCTTCTCTTTCCTTCTGCCTCTCCCCCCTCCCCCAGCTTGTGCTTGCATGCTCTCGCTCTCTTCTCAAATAAATAAGAAAAAGAAAAGAAGAGGGGAGGGGAGGGGAGGAGAGGAAAAGGAAAACTGGAGTGACTGTAATATTGACAAAGTATATTTCAAAGCAAAGCATATTACCAGAGATTGTGAGGGTCACTTTACAATGATAAAGGAGGCCCATTGATCTAGGAAATATAACAATCCTAAATACTTATGAGCCTAACAATAGAGCTTCAAAATACATAGAGCAAAAACTGAGAGAAACGCAAGGAGAAAAATTCGTAATTATAATGAAAAGATTACAACTCTCTCTCAACAATCAATAGGAAAAATAGACAAAAATTAGCAAGAATGCAAAAGACTTAAACCTTATCCTAACGGACTTCAGAGAACACCATAAAACAGTAGAATAAACATCTTTAAATGTGTACACAGATATTTACCAAGATACACCCTACCTACGGTCATAAAACAAATCTCAATAAATTTAAATGGATGTTCTCTGACCACAGTGGGATTACACTATAAATCAGTAACAGAAAGGTATCTGCAAAATCCATAAAAATTTGGAAACCAATGAAAAACTTCTAAATAAATCCTAGGTCAAAGAATTAACAAAGGGAAACTGGAAAGTATTTTGAAAAGAAAAAAATGAAAGAACATATTAAAATTTGTAGAATGCAACAGAAAGATCTTACATCAATCACCTTCCATCTCAAGAAAGAAAAGAGAGAAAACTGCAAAGCAGAAGAAAAGAAATAATAAAGATCAGAGTAGAAATCAATAAAATAAAAAGCAGAAAACAATAGAGAAAATCAATGATGACAAACGCTGCTCATTTAGGAAGATAAATAAACGGATTCATCTCTAGCCAGAAATATGAGGAGACAAATCTCCCGGGCAGAATTTCACATAATCTATGTGGATCCTCCCCGAGAAGGTGGAGCATAAGTCCCCCCCTAAATGCGGGCTGCACACAGTGACCTCGTCCTCAAGAACACAGGATGGAACGCCATCCCCACCAGGCGATCAGGGTCAGGACCGGCGGTGACAAGCACGCTGGCAGTGTGCACCCTGGATTCCATGTGATGAGAAGGGCACCTTACCTCTGTGGTCTTCCTCCCCGGACTCACACTCCCAATCTAATCATGAGAAAAACATCAGACCAAACCCAGCCGGGGGGCATTCTGTAAAATATCTGACCAGTACTCCTCGAACTGTGCAGATCATAGAAGAAAGCCTGAGAAACCGTCACAGCCAGAAGGAGCCTAAGGAGACAGAAGCAGACGTCACGTGGCGTCCTGAACGGAGCCCGAGAGCAGAAAGAGCGCCGTCCCACAGAAATACACAGGCAGACACACAGGTAACTGATTATTTTCTAGGA
The DNA here is from genome assembly GCF_002007445.2 of Ailuropoda melanoleuca. Taxonomy (NCBI): domain Eukaryota; kingdom Metazoa; phylum Chordata; class Mammalia; order Carnivora; family Ursidae; genus Ailuropoda; species Ailuropoda melanoleuca. Next base: position 140,234,228 of record NC_048224.1, read on the forward strand.
GCAATATTGGAAAAGTAAAAAACACCCAGCAAAGTTAACTTTAATATCTTTTATTTAAGCAAACATATATAAAATATCACTTCAACATGTAATGGTATGAAAAATACTGAGCCATTTTACATTCCTTTTTTTTAACACTAAGTATTTGGAATTTGCAGTGTGTCTTACACGTACAGCACATCTCAGTTCAGAGCAGGCACATTTCAAGTGCTCAGAGCCATGATTTGAAGTTGACAACAACTGAAAACTACTATAATCATGGAGATGACTCTTGGTTAATTGCAGGCTAATACACAGACACCACTTCCTCTGACAAGTTTCATGTTGTGGTTAAAATGACAACAAAAAAGGAGCAGCAGCTCTGCTATGATTCCCTACGTGTACTCATTTGTCTGGAGTCTTCTCCCTGCAAACTGTACCTGTGGGAGACTGACCACACCATGGCTGAAATAAAAATCTCTGTGCTGACGAGCATAGAGCCTGATGGGTGCTCAAGTTTTTAAATAAGACTTAGACTGGGAGAAAATGTCTGCACATCACCTATGTGAGAAAAGACTTATATCCAGATACATAAAGAATTCTCAAAACCATAAGAAAACCACCCAATAAACATGGGCAAATATTTTAAGACACAATTTCATGGCAGATTAGCCTATGAAAACATGCTTGATGTCACAGACATCAGGGAGATGACGCACTGTGCCCCCCGTGAGGACCCCCAGCAGTGAGAGGGCACTCGGGCAAGTGGGGACAAGAGAGTAACAGGCGCTGACCACGCCGGCCAGTCTCTGAAGACGTCAGCCATAAGCCGACCTCAGGCGCAGCCGTCCTCTCTCCCGATCACCGGAAAAATGAAGGCATTTATCTTGCACCCCTGTTCACAGCAGCTTTCTTCGTAACACTCAAACACCAGCGACAATGTGAATGGCCAGCCATAGGTGACTACGTTTTCTTGTGTGGTAGCAGGTAGAGCTCTTCAATTTTTTTCCAAATGGTTTGCCCAAAGTCATTTACCCCAAAGCATCTGTTGAGTAATCAATTCATGCATCTCTGATGTGGCCCTTCAGACTCTAAAGACCCATGAACACCGGCTCTTGGATACTCTGTCGTAGTCTGCTGAGGTTTCTTTCCGTTCCTGTGTCCTACTGTCATACATGGTAGTGCCCTATTTTTATATACAATTTGATAAATTTCTGTGTGTTTTTCTATTTTCTTTTTCAGAAAAAAAAGTTGAGAGGGGAAAAAAAAAAGCAAACTTCCTAGACATTTCGAACTGTAACTATACCCGTAGTCAGAAAAATAAGAGAATTACAGATAAGTCAGGAATTACTGACATGGGAGAAGCGCCCATGAAAGCCTGTGATGTAACTGAAGTTAATGCAGAGAACGATTCAGTCAGAAACTCAGCGAGAGAAAGAAACTCCGTAAGCATTCAATTTGGGGAAATAAACCAAAAGAGAAAGAGGAAGGTATTAAATACGGAACAGTAATGTATAACGCAAAAAATGGCATCCATACATAGTAAAATGATATCAAGAGATGATTCTTGAAAGGCATAAACTATTATCACACTGGTAAAAGTGAGCAGGAAGAAAGGAAAACACAAATACAGAATTAGGAATGAAAGGGCTATAACTCAAATATGAGTATTTCAGTAACTCTAAAGGATCTATATAAAAATTAACGCCAACAAATTCAAAAGCGCTACATGAAAACACGATTTTCTAGAAACAAAAATGAGCTTGAACTCAGAAATCTGGTAGTCTCATCAGCAGAGTAAGAAAGGAAAGGGTTGTTTATAAACTACCCGCCAGAAGTGTCCAGCGATTGGACGTGGTTGAAACTGAGCAGGGTCGTGGGAAAGACCGACCCTCCTTCAGGACAGTGACCCTCCCACTGTGTCCCAGTCCCACAGACCCGGGCAGCACAGCCCAAGTCACTGAGGACTGAGCGGCTCTGGCTTTCCCATGTGGGCTGCACTCACCTGATCATTTCCACACACCTGTAAATACGGTGCTCCTGAATTCTAAATTCCCACGTGCAAATGCACACAAGCAGGGCAGTGCGTCCTCTTGGCTCCGAGGCCCTGCCAGCTACGTTCGGCTCTACACAAGTCTTCTGGAATGACTGGGTAGGAGGCTTGTCCTCGCTGCTTGTGGCCACAGCGTTCACAGCAGCATTCCCAGCCAGTAGCAGCCATGCCACCATGGGCCACTAGCCCACCTGCCAGCTCCGCGGTCTGCGCGACCTCCACAGATAACACTCAGCACTTCACGCAGACTTTGTGCCTTGTGACCCACCTTGAGTATGACCATGGTTATTTGATAAAAGTGCTTTCTTCCTAGGAAGCGGGATGTCCGTGTTCTGTCCTATCGAGCCAGGACACACTCTCCATAGGGCTGGGAGAATCACGACGCCGTGAGTGCCACTGCGGACATGCATGTACGCAGGAAGGAGAGGTGGCCCCCTCCGCTCTTCAGTCAAGCCCACCAACCCAACAGGACTCAAGGGAGCCAAGTCCTGACCAGGGGTGGTCTGTGCCTGCAGCCACGGTACCGGACCTTCCTGGGCAATAAGAGGCATCCTCAATGGCTGGAAAGCTGAGCTGGGCTCACGGGAGCCAGCCAGTCCACCGGAAACACGAGAGCTCCTTTAGTAAGAATCTGCTAAAAACGTGACCCGACGCACACAACTCGGATCTTCACAACAACCTGAAAGGATAACCTTTCAGGGGCCACACCGGAACATCTGCCTCCATAGATGACTTGCTCTTGCAACGGGCTCTCCCACCTCAACCACCAAGAGGGGAGCGCCAACTCCTCACTGATGAGACCCCACTCTGTGACAGGCCTGCCCATTCACATGGCGTCTCCAGTGGGGTCTGAAACGAGCTCTGCAAGGCCTCGTTGATGGCACACCACCCTCCGGGCTGCCCGGGCCCTTCTGTGACCCTATCTCTGTCTGCCAGACCCACCACTCTGTCCCGAGACCTGCCAGGGTCATCCTGGCCGCACTGGAAGGCCCCTCTCAGAGAGCACCTCCATAACCCACAAATCGTGCCTAAGACAAATCGAGCCATTGTGCCTGATGGCTCCTAAGCTCGAATGGAGGTTTAGTCCCCAAATCTGGATTAGCGTCTTCCAGAGTGGTTTCCACTGAAGACTAAAGGAAAAATGCTTTGGAGAAAATAAAAACAGGCTCCAAGGTCAAAAATCTTTGGGAAATTTCTCTGGGAGAGAGAGGCGACCCCTGTTTTTCAAAAGTCCACATTATGCCACTTTGCTTTCACGGAAGAGCTCCATCAGTAGCTGTTCCGAGGGGATTCGTGCGCAGGAAGAGTGGCAGAGCGCACGGAGCACTCAGCGTCGGGTCTGCAGTGGGCAGCCATGCTCAGCACCCTCCGGGGACGTGCTCGCACCTCAGCGCCCAGCCCCCGGGGCTCTGAGCTGCGCCTGCTGGCACCTGTCCTCTGTTGGCAAGAGGTGTCCTAAGGAAAGCCCGAGACGGGTCACTTCGGGGTCTGGGAGCGCGCAAACACCTCCCCCCGCCCCCCGCAACGAGCTAATGGTGATCCCTGCTTTGCCCTACTCAGATTGGGCTGGCGAAAGTCTGCCCAGGTCTGCCCACTTGGGGACTGTGGGGCATCCCGTACGGAACACACCGTTGGGAAACGTTCCGGTAGAGAAACTGGCTTCCAATTTCCTATTTTACAAATTTTTAATCTAAAACTGAACTGGTATCCTAAAAACTACTGGCCTTCACCACAGATTCATCTCTGCAGAGCCAGGACTCCTAACTGCCCCTCTGGTCCGAAAGGGACTCCCACGGGAACATCAGACAGCCGAATGGAGGGGGGCCCGAGCACGGAGAGGTGCCCCCCTGCCCCCGGCTCCGCCCAAAGGCCTCACACGGTCCATTTCCCAGGCTTCATCGACGGCACAGTTCACGCCCGGATGCGCCTCACATCAAACTGCCAATGCGGCCCGCGAACCTGGCGGGTGAACTCGATCTCTTCCCAGGTATTCACTCAAGGAAGAACTGATACATCTGAAAGATAACTGCTTTAATTCTCTACGATTCACTTATGCAACATCATAAAGGCAGATTTATGTGACTTGATAGGACATTTTTACAAAAAACAGTTTCCCCCACATCTGGTCAGTAGTATATAAATATTTACAATGAAAAAATAGGCAAGGAGAAAGGAAATCTTCATTATTCAAGTCAGTTTCTTTCCAATGTTTATCAGAATTTGAAAATAAAATAGCTCATTAACTTTCTAGTCATCCGTATTTACATCACTTCAGCCGACAGATGGAGAAATCGAGGCTTGCGGGTGTTCTGTTCACGCCCCCCCAAACTAGTTCTACACTAGTTTAGAAGTTATCTGAAAGAGTAAATTAAATATAAAAATGTAAACTTTGAAGGAAGATAAACTTTGAAAGAAGGATAAACGTGTACAGATTCTTCCAGAGGTTAGTATCTTACACACTACAAACCAAAATAAAACGCTCCATGTATTTTCTTAGTAGGACGTTCTGTGTCAATTTGATTATATAACAACAATTACCTCCAAGGAGGGTGTTAAAAAAATAGCAACGACATTACCATCTTAACTGACAAACATCCATCCGCTCTAATCTTCTCTAAAAGCAACTGTGATTTCTTAAAAAGTGACAAATATAAATTATATCATGGAGAGCTTAAGAAGCCTCAACAGTGGTATCTCTTGAATACGAAGGCTTTAAAAAATAAATCTGAATAGTGCAAACCAGCCTGTTTAACTTAGTGCTCGTACAAACGTATTCACCTCCGATGTAGAGAAACATGACTGACTCTACCAGACGCCATGCCGTCGAAAACACTGAAGGACTTGTGGGCAGGAACGGTGGACGTCCGCAGCATGCCAGCGGCCTTGAGGATTTAAACGTGAATGTGTGTCTCGTAATGGAATTCCCAGCGTGCGCAGCTCCCTGTGAGGACAGGGAAGGGCTCACGCATGGGAGCCGCGCCGCCCTCGAGAGCCCAGAGACACTCGGAGCCTTGGCTCTCTGGCTTCATAATGCTCGTTAAAGTCCAACCTGAAGCTAAGAAACCGAAGACTTTCATCAGAGCTGGTCGTCAGCAACACCAGAAACTGCTGCACGATGCCCTAAAAACAAGAAAAAGTATCTTTTTCAGAAGGGAGCCTTCCACAAACACACCACCCCCCTCGCCACCACAGCCTCATCTGGGCTGGTTTCTCCTTCCAGATCAACAATGTTCCATAAACACCCGCCATGGCGGGTGTCCCAAAGGGAGGACAACTGCTCCAGGAACCCAAGTTCATCGAGCCAATGGCAGCCGTGTTAGGAAGAGATACCCGTGTCCACAAATACATGCACAATCAATAAATTTTATTTAAAAGACCTTCCTTTCTGCCCTAAGTTCTATAAGAATAAGTAAAACAGCAAAGGTTCTGATGTTAAAAAAGCCTATTCTTTTTCTTTTAAATATAAAGTCCAGCGTTCCACTTTCCATCTTTCATATGAATCACAGAGCCCTCCCAGGAAAACTAAAAAACATGAGACACAATACGCCTCTAAACCATGACCGTAGGGTCCCCTGGTCCTTGCGGATGTGGGCTGAGTCACCTTCCTGAAGACCGGGCAGAGTGCGGCTACGTCACCTCCTTCTCAGGGGCTTTGTAAAGGCGAGGGGACATGACAGCAGTGTACTCCAACTTTCATACAACAAACACTGGCCTCGTCTCCACACGGCTGGGTCACTTAGGAGTACAAACCCCATCCTTGCAGGGCTCCTGAGTCACAGCCAGCAGGTGTGTCCAAAGTAGGCGATGTTTATCTCCATGCTTGCAGACCTGGGAAAGGTCCCATCTGCAGAGAAGTCGCCACTGAAACACCACATCCCATCAGTCCTTCCAAACCCTAACAGCATCTCGGTCCCTCTCCGAGCTCCCGGGGACTCAGGTATGTCACGCAAGGGAACTCACACCTGAGCAAGCACAGAGTGGGATGCTGTGGACAGTCCTGTGTCCTTCTGGGAGACCAAGGGCTTACCAAACAGTCCCTAAGGAATTCTATTGCTAAACGTATAGGCAGTGGCTTCTTGTCAGGTGGTGATGTGTGACACTCACAACAATAAACTATGGGTAGTAAGGAGGGCACGTATTGCATGGTGCACTGGGTGTTATACACAACTACTGAATCATCGAGCTTTACATCAGAAACCAGGGATGTACTGTGTGGTGACTAACATAATAAAAAAAATATTATTATAATAAAAAAAAAGTAATTCTTTGGAAAAAAAGAAAAAAAAAGAAACTGTGGGGAACACTTCTGTCCCCAGGCTGGGGACTCCGGGTGAGACCGTTAGTGAGCAGTAAGTGATCGCAGCTGCTGACACCCTGCTGTTTCAGGCACCAATTATTCAGAGAACAGAAAAGGACTTTTTCTGTTACAGAAAAGAAATCCCAATGACCATGATTTACAAAGAAGATTAAGACTATAATTTAAGTAAAACTGGGATTATACAGATTAAGATTACTTTTTAAAAATGTATTAAGTCTCGGGGCACCTGGGTGGCTCAGTCGGCGAAGCGTCTGCCTTCAGGTCAGGTCGTGATCCCAGGGTCCTGGGATCGAGCCCCAAGAGGGGCTCCCTGCTCAGCGAGGAGGCTCCCTCTCCCTCTGCCTGCCGCTCCCCCTGCTCATGTGCTCTCTCTGTGTCTCTCTTTCTCAAATAAATAATTAAAATCTTTAAAACAAATGTATTAAGTCTCTCAGGAAAATGTGTACCCATTCCTCTCTCTTTCAGAAGTGAGCACAACGACACCCATTTTTAACTTCGGCTTACTCTGCTGCAGGAGTACTACCACCTTCACCGCGAGCACAGAACCACCACGACGTACCCATCTTTAAGAAACATGAGTCCATACGGTGCCTACAACACGGGCTCTAGCAGCTATTTCACTATCAAAACACCTATCCGGTGAGGGTATTTTTGCACTGAACATAATCCCACCTTTGCCACCATTTAGGAAATATTTTCAACAAACACGCTGTGGTAGCTAATGTCAGAAGAAGACCACCTACGAGAGGGACAAGGTCCTCCCGCGCCCACGTTATGCTGAAGACAACCGCTGAAAGTATGAGGACCCGGGGAAATAAACCAGATGCCTATGGTACAGGGAGGTAGTTTCATTTTAAATTTTGAACCACATGGAGATGTTAGCACACAGAAACGTAATTTTTAAAGGTTTCAACGTCAATACTTGTCTAATTAGTTACCAGCAACTGAATGTAAAAATTCTTCAATCTTTTCACCTGTATTTCCATCACTAAAATCACACTGAGAAACCGATGGAAATAGGAACCAAACCCACAACATAAAAATCAAAAGCAGAGCCCGGGGACTCTGTGTATCCGCTCTTCTCCCAGCCTCCCGGGTCTGTGGGCCGAGTTCGGCGCCCGCCTCCTGGCGCGCTCGGCTCCCCCCGCAGCAGCTCCCTGCACACCTTCGCACCTTCCTGCCTCACTGGGGCTCCACCCACTGCTGACAACACCAGAACGTCCCAGGCCAGCAGCCCAAGTCAGCCCAGGATCCCCGGGAAGGTCACAGCCAAGACTAGGCCCCACAGTGGGTGGTGGGTGGACTGAAAGGACTCCTTTTTAATCATTTTGACAGCAACGGTCAACTGCAGGGAAAGAGCAATGTGATTCGGACACTCTGGTGTCACTCCAATGCGCACCTGGTAGAAATGTGTCAAAATCCGCAGCTGCGAGCACATTTTCGGTATAGACTCTCGAAATTCCTGAATCCTCTTGTCCTCCTCCTCCTCCTCGGCTGCCGTCACTCCCCACCGGCCCTGAAGAATCCAAAGGACCAGATCAAATTAAAACCCGGGGGCAAGAAGCTGCCAGGGTGGGACCGGGCTGGCAGGGGAGGGTGGGGAGACACACGCTTTTCATGCCCTTCGTGCTGCTGAACACTTTGACCATAATCTGCGGATGCCCAACTGAGCTCTTGATTACTTTTTCCAATTAATAAGATACCTCGGAGATAGTTTGCATCCATACACATGAGCACACAGACAGCTCCCTCGTTTTTAATACCTACAGTCCTAAGCTGCATAACACGTAACACTTCCAATCATTTGTCACAAGCTAACCAGGCTGTGGTTACTAAAAGCAATGCCTTGTATCTTCCCATCACTGCGGACACATTTCTAACACAGACCTTATACATAAAAGCAGAACCAGGCTGTTCAAAGCACTGAAGCCCATTAACCCTTGACTTTGCTTCTTGCTATTTCTCCTAAGCATGGTGGGTCTTTTTGTACTGGACATATACCTACTTCTATCTTTAAAAGACAGTTCTTAATGAATGGTGACTCTAATTAAATGCCTTTTCAGCTTATATAGGAATGAGCACAGGACTCTAGTCTTTTTATCAACAGGGTTCTCTTACTGTGACACAATAATAAACTTTAATTTCTTTTACAGCTATTCTTTCTGTCAGTGCTTTAGCGTTTTACCTATCACGTTCAGATTCACAGCCCACCTCGTGGTGGCTGCGTGTGTGCGAGGCAGGGTCGAGATACCACCCCTAACACCGTGTATCGACGTTCTCAGGGGAGAACGAACGATCCCAGAATGTGTGGGGCTGCTTCTGGACGGTACTCTGCACCCCCCTCAATGTCCTGCCGGAGCCGGCACCATTCTCCTCACTGCTCTAATTGTGCAAATCTTGAGGGTGTATGCGTACTCAACTAGAAACCTGTATTGTCAAATTTGGTTCTCATTCAAAATTCTCTTCACTGATGCTACGCCCTATGTATTTCCACATAAATTTTAGAATTAGTTTATCATTTTCTACCCCCCAAAATTAAACCCACAAAACCCCCCGAAACTGTAGGGGTTTAGAACTGGGGCTGCACTAAATCTACCAGCTCTCCAAACCATGAACACAGCTGACGCCTCTCCTTATCAAGGGGCCCTTTACGATCTCTGTGACGCAGTGGTAAGGGGCCAGAGAGCACGCACTTTGGGGTTTGTGGGCCCCCGACCTGTGCTGTTAGTCAGCTCTACCAGGAGAGCACACGAGCCACTACGGACAACGTAGAAATCACTGGCACAGCTTCTCCAGTAAAACTCCACCTACAAACACACAGGAGGCCAGGCCTGGCCTGCGGACCCTCAGTTGCCAAGCCCTGTTGTATAGTTTTCTGTACAAGGGCCATTACATATATTTTATTACATTTTAATGCTCTCTTAAAGACATTTTTAAAATTTCATTTTGTTTGTGGCTGATGGAAACAGAAGTGATTTTTGCGTACTGACCTTGTTCACTGCCACCTTGATAAAGTCACTTATTAATTCTAGTTAACTTACCTAAAGATTATTTTGAGTTTTCTATGTCCACAACCACGACTTTTGCCCCCTACCCCCCCCCAAAAAAGAGACGGCTCGGTTGTGTGTTTGCACTTGTACTTCTTACTCTCGGTCCACCACAGCCACGCTGAACCAAGCGCTCATTGCCCTGGGTCTCAGCCCCGGACCTGCACCATTAAGCAAGAGCTTTTGACTCAGGCCTTTCAGGCAAACCTTCTATCACATCTTCCTTACTATCAAAGGATCTTACCATTGAGATAATCATGTAATTGTCTCCTTTAGTTTGTAAATGTGGTGAATTACAGTATTTTCATCAGAATGATACACGAACTTTGTACTTCCGGGATGAACCTACTTCCGGGATGAACCAAAGCTTGTTTGTTGTCCTACCGTTTGATACATCCTAACTTGGTGACACTGTCTTTGGGCTTCGTGACACAGACCCACACAGAGCAGAAAGCAACAAAGGCCAGGCTTGTCTAAATGCTTTGTTTCCTAGATTTGACTTTAGAACCAGGTAAGTATTTTACAAAGTTAAATTCAATTTTGTTTCATAAGTTAAAAGCAAAAACGAAACCAATTAATTTGCATACTGAGCCGGGGGCCTAACCTCAAGGGAGTAATTATGTCAGGTGCGTTACAAGCTGGGTTCTGATGTGCACGACTAGCCTGCGTCCTGCTCACGAACTACTGTTGCTGCCCTGCTGGGGCACGCGTGTGGGGACAGCTGTGTGCACATCTGTGTCTGCTGGGGCGGCGGGGGGGGGGGGGGGGGGGGGGGGGCTGTCGACAGCAGGTAACAGTCTGCTCTATTAGAAACCAGGATTTCCAATGTAGATTAAGATAGAAAAAAGTCCCTTTAATCCTGAACTTGAACTGGAAATATCATTATAAACCTAAAGGAAAAGAGGAAGGAAGCAGAGAACCCCGGGGCACAGGACATGGAGCGTGGCTCTGACAGGAAGACCAGGTCCACTCAGGGGCGGAGGCAGGCGGCCGGCTCCTCACAGCACAAGCAGGGCTCTGGAGCTCGGGGCTGAGTCCTCTCGCACAGTCTCTTTAGAACTGCAATGGACGCTGGGTCTAAGTGAGTCCTTCTTCAATTATTTTGCCCACTGAATTTAAATAATATCTCAGATACAGTTCCAGCTTTAACTGGCCCAAGGTATCCCTAAGCGCATCCGAATGAACACACTGAATAATCCCGACTCGTTATGCAGATCTGTTCCACTCCAGCGCCAACGGCCTAGAGTCTGGAAAGAGAACCATCAACTCTCACACAACTGGCCGCCCCGCTGTTAGAAAATTCTGAGGACTGATTTTTGCAGATTTTATATAGTTTAGTAATGCTCCAGAAGGGCAGGTTCTCTGGGGCCGTGGGCAGCTTTAAAAATCACAGCAGTGACAAGCTTTCACTGAATGCTTTGCCAAATGCTAAATAACAGACAAACCTGACACAGGTCAGTGAGCCCCCGCACGGGGTCTTACTTAGCTGCTCCCATTGTATAGTGACGGGAACCTGTCTCAAAGAAGTCAAACCACCCAAAGGCACAATGCCGGTGAGCACGGTCAGGGTGGAGTCTTCGGTTGGCCTGGCACCTGGGTGTGCCCACCACAGGCCAGGTGGCATTTCAGGGTCACAAACACACACCCAATCTCAGAGATACAAGTGAAGGAAGCCCCTCCTTCTGTTTCCAAAACACCCTGAGGAGATAGCATGTGCTCTAAGTGGTTGTGAGTTTTCCAAACTGAACAGGATCCTAACACAAGATTTAAGGGAACACATAAAAATAAAACTAATCAAACTGTTCTCTAAAAAATCTGTCATCACCCTGGGGTACCTGGGTGGTGCACGGTCAGTTAAGTGTCCACTCTTGATTTCGGCTTAAGCCCCATGTCAGGCTCTGCACTTGGTGGGGAGTCTCCTTAGGATTCATCCTCTCTCAATCAAGCAATCAATCAATCCTTTAAATAATTTGTCAGCATCCCAAGAATTAACACCTTGGAAAAGTAAAAGTCACAGAGATGAAATCAAATACAAGAAATCCCATAAACTGCCACACTTGCTCAATGCACCTTCGCAAGCTCATGGGTTTGGAAGGTCACTGAAAGTAGCCCCAAGTGCAGAGCTCTGGTTCCCACATGTCCACGTGTGCCCGCCAGCAGGAGGTGACCAGGCGATACGGAGCCGGGACCAGTCCTCCGAGCCGCCAGCGCCCACGGACAGCTGCACCCACGGGCTTCCTCACGGACTCCAGTGCACGCCATCCTTATGCCCACGACAGGATGACAGCGAGGGTGACCACTCCGCGTGGACCCATCAGTGCCTCCTTGGGACTCCAGATGCAGATGTGAGCACCGTCCCCAGGAGCATTTCAGCGTTAACGTTACTTGTGTTCGTGCTGATGGTGGCAATAAGCTCGCTGTTAAACGAGAAGCGCGCCGGGGGAACAGCCGTACCTCCACGTCGTGCCGCTGCTTCTTCTCTTCGAACTGGAGTCGTCTCTGGAGCTCCTCCAGGGCGGCTCTGTAGATGGCGTCTTGAGTGTTCTGAAGCTCAATGATCTGATCAAACACGGCTCTGAGCTGATTCAAAAGTGCCTGAAGACCGGAGGCAAAAAAGAGACTGTAAGACAAGGTATCCACTCACGCTCTTACACTGCTCTTTGCCTATCCGCTGCTGTGTCCCGAACACCCTCACGGCGGCCTCACCAACAGCAGCGCGGCCCCAGGTTGCGGGGCTGTCAGCGAGCGTCAGGAAGGAACGGAAGAGCAAGTCCATTTCATTCACTCTTTGGTGCCACACGCACCAAGACCAGACAAGGAGGATATGAGAAAGGAGATTCTTAGTATAATAAAAAAACCAAATTCAGCACAGTGTTTAAAAAACCAGTGTCCAGCAGGACTGAAAGGATGGTTCAACACTAGAAACACATCGCCGTGGCTGGCTCGCCGTCCACACAGCTCACAGCCCCCTTCCTGGGCATCTACCACATTTTAGTTTTGTTTTGTCCCAGTGCGGCATGCAAAGAGGGCACGAGAAAGGATCTATAGCAAAAATCATCTATGTAAATCAAAAACACATCCGTGCAAAATACCAGCTACACAGGCAGGTGGACTAGCCAGCACAGAGACGGCTGTGCCACCGGCGGGGGTGGGGTCTCAGGACACGAAGCACACACAAGGGGTCCTTTGTGGACGGATGGCGGCACACGACTGAAGAGCAAGGTCAACTCTATCCTCTGCCAACTTCGATTTTTAAAAAATCCATTAACAATTTGAGAAGAAAAGATAATTTCGAAATCACAGGGAAAAAAAGTCATGTGTTAAAACTTAACAGCCACTCATGATTTATATAAAAGATCTAAACAAACTAGGACTACAAGGACCCTCCCTAATTTGGTAAAGGTTCTGTGAGATCTCTTGGCAAACATCATAGTGAATGGTGAAGAATAAAACATCCCTTTAATGTCAAGGACGAGATAAGGGGTCCTATCCACGCTCCTGGTAGACCCAGCTAACATCCCAAAGCAAGGAAAAGCAGAAAGCAGACCTCTGGAAAGAAAGAAACAAAACTGGTTTTCCTTGTAAAAACAAGATCTAAGCAGATCTAGAAACCCTTAGGATGGGGGAAAAAAAAAAAAAGGATAAAAAAACCAAAGCAATGAAGGGAATAATCTTCCTCCAAACCAGCCTAATACCACATTTATGGCAGTCATAACCCAGAGAAGATGTGCAAGAGGTTATGGGAGAAAGAGGACCTAACCTTACTGAGAAGCAGAAAGGGCTCCAAGCTCAGGGACGGGAGGCAGCGAGCAAGCTGAGCGGGCAAGAACCGGTGGCCCGGCTCACTGCGGGTGGGAGGGCTCTAGGGCTCATGAGGACGCGTGCGACACCACCCCCGCACCCCTGTCTGGGGGACGCGCCCCACCTGACCCAACAGGTCCCTTCCAAGAGTCACACGCAGGCACAAAGCTCACTAACTCGTAGCCGCTGCTGCTGGGCTCAGACGGCCCAGGACTCACGGCAAACTCCGGGCCCACCGCAAGGCTGCTGGTTCTTTTGGCGGGGGGGTCTTGATAAGAAAAAAGCAAAACAAAAGATGGAAATGATCTAATTTTTTTGTTTTTAATAAAAATGTATTTCTTCCATTTGTTTCTTGATTGTAAACACATGAGAATTGCTACTTGTGCCGCAGTGAACGCATCTCGGCGGTGGCAGCACTGGCTTCGGGCTGAGGCGGGAGGGCTCCGTGAGCCGTCCGCTCCGGCAGAACCGGGCACAGCGTTCGGGGTGGCTGCAGTGTGCAGCAGTGTACGGGCTGATGCCGGATCTGCGTCAGCTATGCACAGACGAGAACCGCACACGTGCGCACACCTGCATGTGTCCGGCTGCAACCCCCCACAAGGCTGTGCGCCTCTCGAACAGCCTTGTCTCCTTACTTAGGGAGACACCGAAATGCACTTCACTTCTGTCAAGAACACATGGTTCTGATCCGTTCTATATACTGCGTTCCTTAAAACATAAAACCTCTAATGATTATTTTACACCATCAAATTAAAAGTAAAACCATTAGCAAAGGGGCTACTCCAAAAATGATTACCAAGCCTTTAGCACCGTGACTCCTTCCAGGCGGTGACTCAGGGACAACCTGCACGTGAGCGTCACAATATCTTTGTTTCAATTGAAAACGTGTTCCTTGCTTTCCCAGGCATGTGAATAAAATCAGAACTCCATGCAGCTTGGCCACACAGAACAGCAACGTTCACGACAGGTGTCTACAGGGGAGTGACAATAGCGACAAACCTGGGGCAACGGAACCCTTAAGTTCTTCTAGACAAACAGCCTATTTTCTAACACATGCAGCCAGACACTCACTTCACCAAGACAAACACAGAAAAGACCACCGGCCTTAGATAAGACCACAAAGGGACAGCCTGGAGCGCTCTGCGCATCCTCACTGTCCTCCTGAACTCACGGACAGGCTGCAGTTTGCCGTGGTCTCGCACCGCGTGCCTGGTTTCCTCAGCCCACGACACGAGACCAGCCGCACTGGTTCACCTCTGTCTTCTGAACCCCACGGGAAGGCACTACTGTCATGCCGAGGAAACGGGTGAGTGAGATTACATGCTTCACCACTTTCACATCCATTTCTGAGCATGTTCTAATTCCGCTCAGAAACGGTCCACCTTGCATTTCAAATTATTAATAAAAAAGTCCCATTACTACTAATGTGGGCACCAGGCGATTTCCAAGATGTCCCACGCGACGGGCGCCCAAGAGGAGAAGACTACCGTGGTTTCTGTTTCTGAACAGCACAGGGGTCTTACTCTGGAATCGGTGTCCAGCAGACAGCGGGAGATGATGGTGTCCAGGAACACCTCGTGGGCCGCGATGATGTGGTCCAAGTCTTGGGCCTGCTGCACCTTGTTCCAAAGTTCATCCCAAGAACATTCCAGCACCTAGGAAACAACCACACGACACTTAGGGATGAGGCGTGTCTTCCTGGGATAGCATCTTTGACAAAACACGCCACACAGAAGCCTGAGACACGACATATTAAGCTAACATCAAAGGACACTCTGCACGCACCTCAAACGTAATGTAATACTGCATCTGGTGAATGAAATGGACCATCTCAGACGCCAGAATGTGGCAGTGGTGCAGCACCCCAGAGAACTCTGCAAGAGAGCCGGACAGCTGGTGTCAGATGCCGCGGAAACACGCTCAGACCACACACGCTCCCCTCCTGGACGTCTGCGATCCCTCTCTCAAAACCACCACCACTAACTTTCACTGTTAACCCTTAAAATAGGAAACAGTCCTTCCATAATCAATCCCCGTGCCAATCGCGCTACACAAGGCTTTAGCCGTCTCATCACATGGCATTACTTTACATCATGCAAGGACCTGAAAAGGAACGGCATAAAATAAAATAACTGCATCAAAAATTAAATCGACATATTTCATTGTACAAGTGTGAATATTGGCTCAGTTCTGAGGCTTCTTGGCAACATATCTGTCTGTGGCTGTGCAAGATTTCACTACTCCCAGCGATCTGGAGACAAAAGCACATTTCCTTGAGGACCCGAAAGGGACCTTGTCACCTGAGAGAAACATGAACCAGGAGGGGGAGGGGCCTGAGCCCCGACTCTGCTCCTGTTCTTTGAAAGATTATAAAACCATCAAAAGGCTTGGAGGTCACCAGAGAGCAGCCATTCTCTGCTCATACTTTTAATTTTTCGCTCAAAGAGTCTACCAGAGTAATGAAGGGACACCACAGTAGAGGATGGCTCAAGCAGATGGGGCCACCAAAGTAATAGTTACAAGCACATTTCAATGTGGATCAGACTGGACGTATTACTGTTTCCACCCCAATGTCTTGAATTAGTTCCTTAGGTAAATAATCACTGCCTGCAAGCAGTTCTTTGAGAAATCACTCTTGTCCCTTCCTGAGAGTAATGAGGAAGTGAAACAGAAACACATGACAGAGAGAACGGTGGGATACAGACTTTAACAACGGATCAAGTGCCCCGCGGGGACTTTGCGGGCCTGGGTCAGCACGCACCGCCCGGCCCACAGGGCTGCAGCAGGCCACCCCCAAGGATGAGCACGTGCTCCAAAGCCCCCAGTGTCTTCCCCACTGTCGGGAACCGGTATCCCTGCAGAGCATAAATACTCCCGTGAAGGGCAGGTTAGGGGCTGCAAACGTCATCTGTAAGCCCAAAACGAAGAATGTACTTTCCTACCCAAACTACCAACTGGGGCTGGCGTGTCTCACCTGACACCCAAAGCCCATGTACCTAAATTACTTCTGGCATAAAAGAGCATCACAAAACGCTGTCTTAGGTGGGGGCATCCACATCAGGGTGTCCGGAAGCTTCTACAGGAGAGGACTGCCATTTTGGGCTTCAGCCCAGAGCTGCAACGACAGGGGCCGTGCTACCGTGACCCGAAGGCCAGGCGGTCTTACCTGGAGAGACTGCGCAGACTTAAAGCACCCTTCACGCGCAAACCGGTCTTTACACACCACACCCGTGAGGACCCCCAGGTCTTGCTGCGCTACGCCGCATCCGAGTGTCCCCTCCAGTACACGCGGACTGCTTCCTGAGATGCGCGGCTCTGCACGGACTCACACTGAACACTGTCAGCTTCTCTTCCGCCCTCTTCAGGCGCCTGTGCAGTTTCTACTTCTCCATCCTGACATTTTTCTACCACAGAGAGTTGAACATCGCTGACGAAACCGTGGATCCCATCAAATATCCCAATGGACGTGCATGGCGATGGTATGCAGGCTCCTCTCGGGGCTGTCTCCGGGGGCCCGTGGGACAGAAGCACAGACGTCCGTGTGGCTCGTCTCAGCAGCTGGCTCCAAGTCAGTGCTCTGCACACAAGGGGAGAGGCTCCAGCCCATGACAACGCACGCTGTTACTGCTCTGGTCTGTCTGGCGGTCTTCTCAGGTGTCTCCACTGGGGTCCCACCGACACTCAATCCAGCACTACTTGGATGACGTGTTGGTTTTTAGTTGCACATCATACGAGCTTGCTAACATTTTTCACATTTCATCTTTGCACTCCTTCACAGACCGGGAGCGTCAGCCCGGGATTCACACAGATGGTAACACAGTGGTTAAGTCACCAACTCCACTTTACTATCTTGGATTTCCTCCACAGCACAATTTCTCCACGGCACATTGTGAATCTACCAGGATGTCTCCTGTCACCCACATCTGGAGATGAAAATGCAGCTCAGTGACCACAGAGCAGAAGCATCTACAGAAACGATCCTGGAGTCATGCTGGTGCCAACCTACAACTCACGGCATTCAGCCTCAGCTACTCCTCCAGGCCGCCCAGAAACCCTCTCCGCTCTCTGTCTGACTCTGAAACTGCACTTCCAGCCACCACTACCTGGAGTCCTCCATCCATGGGCTCCCCTGCCCTCCCGAAGAGACGTGGTCTCAGGCGGGAAGCTCCCTCCGCGGCACAGCTTCAAGGCCACCCTGGGCCCCCACTCTGCTCGTGCTCTCGTCCTCTCCCCCAGGCTGTCACATCTGCCCTGGCCTGTTGCCAAAGATGAGGACGGCTGGGGTCAGTCCCCAGTCTCTACCTTAGCTGGTTGCCGGCACCGTTGCCATACTGGAGCGTTTTCTCTGCCCTGAAGTACTTCCTTCTGTGGCCTCAGAGAGACCACCCTCTCCCGGTCCACTGCTCACCCTTCTGGTTGTTTCTCCCCGTCTCCGTTAGAAGGGCCCAGCTGCTGCTCTTTGCTGCAAGACCTTTTCTCTTCTCATCCCATTTTGAGGCAGTCTCATGGATTCCATGGCACCCAGGATCAGGTACATGAACCGTGTCTACACCTTTATCTCTAGTTCCAATCTGTCTGGGGCTTCCGATCGACCCAACGAAATGCGTCACATACATTCTTAAAAACCTCTCCAATTAATGTATCGGAAACAGAAGCAGTACCCCCAAAGTGCTCCTGCCCCAGCGCTCCGGGCCTGGTGAACACCCCACCCAAGCCCAGCTCCAAGCAGAACCCAGTCACCCAGCACCGCCCCATGGAGCCCCCTCAAGTCCGTGCACTCTCCCGACCCCAGGCTGCTGTGTCCACCACGGCCACCCTCCTGCAGGGTCACAACCAATGCTTCTGCCGACTTCCAGCCTTGCCTGTGAGACCCATCTTCCTCAGCGATGCCACAGTGGCTTTCAGAACCAAGCAAGTCCGAGCATGTCCCACTCCCTGGTGCGAGCCCTCCCATGGCTCCCCCTGCCACTGACCCGAGACCCAGCCTGTGAGGCTCTCAAGGCCTGGCTCTCGGCCCATCCTCCCCACCACCACACGCTTCCCTGCACAGACACGCTCATATCCAGGTGCAGCCTTGGACACCACCACCGCCGCGAAGCCCGCTATGCTACCCACATCTGCCAGGTGTCTCCTTTTCGTGTTCCTAGAGTACCTGGTCTCCTCCACATCAAATGACTCATCTTGTCGCCGTGCATTCCAAGTTCTTGTTTAAATGTCCATCCTGCCCTAACAGGCCCCACAGGGACCCTGTCACGCCCATCACTGAATACCAAGAACAGGCCCTCAACAACTATTTGCTGAACGAGTGATTTCAATCCTCAAGATTCCAACGGATGGTGTGTACTCATCTACGTCTAGACTATTTAAGTTCACATCCTTTTCAAAAACCTTCCCTGACCAAGGCAAATTAGCAATAATGTTAAAATGAGTGTTCTTCCCTTTAACAGTCTAAAGTACTACCAAATACTTTATTTTCCTTCTAGAAAAAAATCATCTTTTCTTATATAAACAAGTATACAGAAGAGCATCTTTAAGGACATTCTTCCGAAATGGAGCCTCTTGAGTAAAGGGAACCCATATGACAGAAATGTGACGTCCCTATGACGCTGCGACTCTTGCCCACACGAGAGTTCACATGCGGGATGCTGAGCTCAGAGCTTCTCTCGGCCTGGTCACGCTCGAACAAATGACTAGGAACCCAATTCCTAAGGGATAGCTTGGTCCTTTAATTCCTAAAAAATCTAATTTGCACCGGAAACACCCCTTGAATCTCTTTACCCAGGAGCGTGAAAATACATTTAAACATACTTAACATGTAAGTGCTTGTGTTTTTATGTTTGACCTACAAATAAAGCCAAGCAACACTTGCACTGAGGTCCAACAAGCACGCAAACACAGTACATGTCCCGCCGGGCTAACTTCACGGCAGACAGCTTCACACACGACATGGAGATGACCGTCTTCTGTGAGCTTACTAAGGAGCCCAGTGTGAGAGCCATTTGTAGTTCCGTGCTGCCCCCTACGGGCTGCTGGGAGAACGTCAAGCCTGATTTAAACCTGCAAGCTCCGGAAGGCCTTGACCGCGGAGGTCATTAAACATTGTAAAAAAGTTTCTTTTTAAAAAAAATTCCCCAAAACAGTTTCTTCACAATTGCAAATCACCTTGAACCTGTATTTATAACTGAGGCTACTATATTTAAAAGTGACTTTATCAAATTGCCCATCTGATTTATTTCTCAAAGCTAAGGGTTCAAAGAAGTTGGTAGGAATCAGGATTTTTCAAACCTCCTGGAACCTCTCATCACCACGAAGGTCCTCCTGCAAACGCCATCGCTGTCCACTGTACGGCCAGGCAACCAGCAGTGACGCCTGCAGAGATGTGCCCCACCTCCCACCCCAGGCAGCACTGGTGAGTGTGCTACACAGACCGGGTCCCCAGGACGCCGGGAATTAGCGCTGTGGTCACCGCCCACCCCCAGACGAGGGAGCTGAGGCAGAAGACAAGGAAATGGGCTCCATGGCCGCAGCATGGTGCTGGCGGCCTGCGGACTCGCCTGGGCAGTGCTGCTCAGCGTCTAATGCTGACCGCTAGCCACGCTGCTGAAAGGCCTGGCACAGGGAGCTCCTCGTAAAGGTCTAAGTACCGGGGCGCGCCTACTCATCCAAATACACAACGATGATACAAAGAAAGGCTTTAAAGAGAGAAATGTCTACTCATTTTTCAAGTTATCGTTTCTGCAGTCTAGAACACTGTCCATCCTAAGATGGTTATTATTATATTAATCACGAAGAAAGAAAAACAGCTGCCGATCACATGGGCAAAATGCGACAGTGGCCCTGTGGCAGTGCGTCTCCTGCAAGGGGCTGACCGCCTCTCCCACCTCCACCACGCTCACTTTTATTCCTAATAAGGACCGAAAAGGAAATCATTTTAATACCACTCCTCTGGGGAGGGGGCCCCCACTCACTTTCCCCCTCCAGTACACAAATTCATTTAACTGTATTTGTCTATTTCATTTTGTCAGCTGTTACATGAAATACAAATTAAGTTGCCACTAACTGCAATGCTGTTGAGATTAACTGAATCCAACAACAAAAAACTCCATACCACTAGAACCCAAATCTTCCAATGATTTTGTAACAACATTGTTTTTTGTCTAGCTGAAAGACAACTATGTAAAAGCAGGCATCAACACCTTGGTAGACCACTATCAAAAATTCCTGCACTAAGCAAATCATTTTCAAATGTAACTATTTGTTCAAAAAAAATACTTCAATAAATACCGAAATATTTGGAGTAATAATTAATGATGCTGCACGTATGGACCAAGCCAGCGATACACACTGCACGTGAGTGAAACCCTCTGAACGTGGTTCACAGGAGCACTTTGTGTAATCTTTCTTTATTTTTGCATCAGATTTAGGGTCGGTGGGATCCTTCTACATTTGCTGAATCAAGAGCTGACGAAGTAGCTGGTTGATTTCTGCTCACTAAGTTGCCTGGACCCGAACAACTTTAAAATATTCCTTGTAAATGAAAGTACGTTACACCGCAACAAAAACATGAGCAAAAAACCAGTTTCCTGAAAAGAGAAACACAAAGGACAAAAGAAAGTGTTTATACTAAGCACTTAGAAAGCATTACAAGAAATGAAAAAAACTGGACAATCTGTCTGAAGGCGGTACCCAACTTTAGCCGGTAAGAGCAACAGAGCCGGCCGCCAGGCAGGGGGCTGCACGCACTCGGCCGCGCCTGGAACCAGCACCTCGTTTCCAGTCATTGATGACGTCACCCAGAGCCGAAATATCAGTGCCAGCATTCACACACGTAAAGTAAAACTAGAATCCATACCTGTCAGCCCAGCTGTTCCATCCCCAATCCATCTAAAGAAATACTCAGACGCAAATAGATATATACTGACAAAAAGCTTACGGCCTTAGGGAAAGGCTGTTGTGTATATCATTTTTCCCTCATGGGAAAAAGGGATACATGTGCAACCCAAGAGAAAGGAGAAATGGTACAAATATATATGCATGAGGCAATATTCTGTTGTTAAAAATATTTTAGGAGACATTTCAGTGACAAGGAAAGGGTCCGTGAAAGATGCTAACACAGAGCTCTCCACACCGGCACCACGTTACGTGACCGTGGTTCATGTCATACAGGATAAAGCGTACTTCTCCCACACACAGAAAACTGATCAGATGTCTACCGACCTTCAGTAGAAACAGAGCTTGCTGACTACTCCGTGCAAGAGAAGAGCGAGTTCACACAGAGCCTGGTGAGGGGATACCGCAATCAGACAGGTGTCACAACCAGCTACAGCTAGACCTGCTACGAAGCCCAGACTTCCCAGACGCCTCCTCGCGAAGGAAGAGCGGCACGGTGACGGAGCGTCTGCACTACCTGGGGACGGTCCGAATCAGGCAGGAAGGGAGATGCCGGCACCGCTCATGCCGCAGCACCACGTCCCCCCTACCCCCCAGGGAGGGCACAAGGCCGGCAATAGGGATAGCCCGCCAGTGCGCACCCAGCCGACGGCACGAGTCACCCCAAGACACATGATGGGAAAGGGGGGCAGGTGCAGAGCCAGGAGACCGTGAGGCCCTCTGAGTGATGGGTGCCTCCTTTCGCCTTCCTTCACAAAGCAGCCCCTCCTCCAGGCAGCCCATATGTACTAGAGATAGTCGGAGGCAGTATTTCCTGTCCATGACCATTATGGTAGTTAAGAGAAAATGCTCCCTCTCAACTTCCTTCTCAGCTATGTCAAAGGGTCCTGATTATTAACCTTACCAAGTGACTCCAGAGGAAGCCACGCCAGGGGCTAAGGGCATCCAGACCCCCAGGAAAAGACCAGCTGTGAATACAGAAGCATGGGACGCCCGATACGAACCGCCGGCCCCCGGCTTCTGGAGTGTCATTACTCTGGAACTCTGGGAGCTGCTCAAGGATCAGCCTTGACCTATCAAATGTGGAGAGATCACACCTGCCTGTCTTCAAACAATGGCTTCTTTTTCAATAATCACTTTCACCAAAGGATTTAGAATCTATCAGTGCTATTTCTTGAGAGACACATTGTTGAAATACTCTCTCAAAGGTTCTGAACAAATGAATTTCAGTATGAAGATTTCAAAATCACTCATAATTGAAATTATTCAATACTTATAACATTAAAATAAACCTGGTTATCCGACATGAGAATTTTTATTACAGCTTGTAATCGTAAAATAATATTACAAAATGTTTCCATGTCCTGGTTTACGAACCAAAACAAACATTAAAGCAATTCCCAAACAGACTTTAATCAAAACACTAAGTGAATATTAAATGAACCAGTGATTTATTAAACAGCTTTCTCCTTAAAAATTAATTAAAAAAAATAAAATCCATATGTGAACACAGAGTGCAAACAAATTTAACTCTGAAAGAAACCTCATGATCTAAAACAATCTAACTTGGGGCGCCTGGGTGGCGCAGTCGTTAAGCGTCTGCCTTCAGCTCAGGGTGTGATCCCGGCATTATGGGATCGAGCCCCACATCAGGCTCCTCTGCTAGGAGCCTGCTTCTTCCTCTCCCACTCCCCCTGCTTGTGTTCCCTCTCTTGCTGGCTGTCTCTGTCAAATAAATAAATAAAATCTTTTAAAAATAAATAAATAAATAAATAAAAACAATCTAATTTGACTCAATTTTCTTTCAGATTTGCACAGAAATCAAGGTTAGCAATGTTACAAAATAGCCTTTTCACAAAAACCAAATCCAAAAACACAAGAACGCATCAGTTCTTAGCTGGGCAACTGTACTACGTGCCCCTGTTGCCCAGCCGCTGGCGCCCACACGCCAGGCCTCGGCGCAGACCCCCGACCGCCCCGCGGCGAGCTTACCCGGCATGCTTCTCAGGAGCTTCGCGTTGCACATATGTCCCTTTCGAATGTCGGTCAGGATGTACTCCATCCGCTTAGCCCTCCAAAGGAAGTTAAACACTCGCAGGTAGTGGCTCATACACTCTCGAGTGAACACCTGAAAAGAACAGCACAAGACAGGCTGCTAGTGCTCTGCGACGGAAGGAGCGTCCCAGGACAGGTCTCGACCTTTCTTCATCTTTTTTTTTTTAAAGCAAAAAAAGCCAGGGAACACACAGTCAACTCTAATAAACTCTTAACATGGAAGCAGCTACTACATTCCAGGAAAGCACCATCACGTTCAACTACAGTGACTAATGATGTGCTAAGCCGCACGCTGCGCAAACTCACAGTAATAAAAGGTCGATACTTTTATACCAATTTTATAGACTGAGAAACAGAGGCCTAAGGTGACACGGCCAGTAAACGGTGTGTTGGGACTTTTAAACCTAGCCTAAATCTTAGTCGAACATGTGGACTCTTAACTCCAACTCCAGCTCCAGCTCCGTAACAGTTTTTTCTACCCCAACACCCCCAAGGGAGATGTGAGGGTGGTGAATCTCATGGAGGGTTGGCCCGGAAGGATCTCCAGCCTGTAAAGAGGCCTCCAGGTTGTTTTCACATATGTTGAAGCCATTTCACTGCAAATGGCCAGCAGTGTCCCATCCCGGGAGGATGAGCCCTATGGGCAGGCGTGGGACGAGGCCTTCCTTCCACGCCCACCTCCCTATGGGGGACAGTTAAATATGCATGTCAGGTGAACCACAAAGCATCTTCTAGTGTCTGTCTGTCCCATGCAAGCATGAAAAACTGGAAAGAGCCCACCTAAGTGGGGACTCCCATGGCAGCAGCTCTGAGCCGGGCATCCAGGAGCACGGCCCCTCACCTTAGGGCCTTCCCTCACATCAACCCCTTGCACCCCCTATGCCCTAGCTAGTCCACACTCTCCTCTGGCCCAGACCCCACCTGGCCCTCAAGGACAAAGGCCACACGCCTTTCCCCAGGCCCTTCTCCAGAGAGAACGTTTATCACTGGACCCTTGCAATCTGAGCACTTCGTAGCACACGGCTGTACCGTCTTCTTTTGTATGTTCTCGGCACCGCTCACGTGTTACGAGGACTACCTGTCTATTCTTCTGTAGGCCTTTTTGTGCCTGTACCTGGCAGCTCAGCACTAACTCGTGACTGTGTGTCTCAACAGGAGAGGTGAGGAACTGCTCTGAATGGACGCTGAAATGTTCTGGGGATTATCTATTTTGCTGTGCTGCCCACACTATTGTTTACGCAATTATAGAAATAAAGGGTATTGGATGAAACAATCTGACAAGTGAATTAAAGAAATCCGCTATACAAACACTATCTTGAGTGATCCTGTTAAGTGCCAGATTCCTGGAGCACATTCAGTGTGACCCAATTTACAAACATCCAGTTTAATCACAATTCTTTAAAAACAGTGAGTGTTTCCCAGAAAACACTCCACCCCACTGCAGTTATACAGGGAAATGCCCTTCACGCTTAGTTTGGCCGCGTGTATGGTCTTTCAGTTGACTGCCTGTGTGAAGTTTAGAAAAATATTAAATAAGCTTCGACACCTCATCTAATACCCTGGAGATCAAGGACAGAAGCCCATGGGTTTTGTTTTGTTTTTTTTTAAGATTTTATTTATTTATTCGACAGAGATAGAGACAGCCAGTGAGAGAGGGAACACAAGCAGGGGGAGTGGGAGAGGAAGAAGCAGGCTCATAGCAGAGGAGCCCGATGTGGGGCTCGATCCCATAACGCTGGGATCACGCCCTGAGCCGAAGGCAGACGCTTAACCGCTGTGCCACCCAGGCGCCCCAGAAGCCCATGGGTTTTATCCTACCCAGTACCCAAGTGAGAAGATTAGAGATAATCTCTCTATGTCTTTCTTCACAGAATTAGCAAGAAGCTAAAATTACACTATGTTATAGAAGATAAAATTATGTGACTAATATAAGATATGTTCTCATAATTCTCTACAAAAATGACAATCTCGATTAATGAGAACATAAAGGGAACAGAGATAATACAATACATTTAACAGGGAAAAAGCGGAAAATCCATTTTCTTCCGAAATTTGACTTTAGAAGAATATCTTTCAATAAAATATTCCCTGTAGCTGAAAATATAACAAGCCGGGACACAGGCTAACCCAAGGACTGGAACAGCAAAGGCCAGACGTGCAAGATACCACTTCCCGCACAACGTCGCTGGCACATCCTGCTGATGCGTCCCCAGGCCCTGCCCCCCTCCCAGAGCAGCCCCCCAGGTGTGCCCTCCACCTGCTGGAGCTGGCACGGAAGTCAACGCTTGTTAGCCACAGCTAGAGACCCACCCTAAATTTGTTCTTTAAATGAATCTGTGATATAAACTTCTTGACTATTTTGACTAGAGCTTTCAAAAATCTAAAATTTAAAAAATATACTGCATAGCCAAGTGTTTATACACAAGATGCGGCACACGTAACTGTGTCCGCTCGGTAAGGTCTGCAGTATCGTGAAGTAATTCCATAACTGTGTATGGACTGTGTTCAATTTACCTAATACTCAAGGCATTTATACTCTGAAACAACAGATAAAGTTGCCTTTACTATGACAGCTTTAACACTACGAAAAAATAATAGGCAATGTACTCAGTATTAACAAAGTTTCTAATTTAAATAATAATGTACAGGGGAGCCTGGGTGGCACAGCGGTTAAGCATCTGCCTTCGGCTCAGGGCGTGATTCCAGCGTTATGGGATCGAGCCCCACATCAGGCTCCTCTGCTATGAGCCTGCTTCTTCCTCTCCCATTCCCCTTGCTTGTGTTCCCTCTCTCGCTGGCTGTCTCTATCTCTGTCAAATAAATAAATTAAAAATAAATAAATAAATAAATAAATAAATAATAATGTACAGAACAGAATTTTTTTATTTTAAAGTAGGCTCCATGCCCAGCATGGAGCCTGACACAGGGCTTGAACTCAGGACCCTGAGACCATGACCCGAGCAGTAATCAAGAGCTGGAGGCTTAACCAACTGAGGCAGCCAGGCGCCCCAGAACAGAGTATTTGAAGGAATAAGAATTTAAACCATTTACAATACAGTGGCTTTGATCCGGTACAGTTTACACACTGGGGATGTGTGTGTAAAAGCAAGTGCGCCAGGAGCTACCGACTCGCAGCAGACACGCCGCTAGCCCGCGGGGAGCGCGGGGAGAGGACGGCCCTGCCTGCGAAAGCAGCCTGGTGGGGCTGGGACTCCTCCCTGGAGAAATTTTAGAGCCAAATTATACTACTTGTTCACGGAGTATTTTTCCCAATAATTAAAAGAAATGCACGCCCTCCTTCAATATTTCAGATACAGAATGACTAGAGTAAGTTCAAAGAAGTTTCCTGGTGAAGGAGGAAGAGCACGAGTGCTGAGGGAAGGGGCACGCCGAGCGCAGACGCACTCTGGTGGTCAGCCCCCCGGCTGGTGACGAGTGGGAAGCTGACGCCGGGGAGGAGCAGCAGACCCACGCCATCCAACAGCACAGCTATTTCCTGTCAGTTTAAATGAATGCGAAATACCACATTTGATCTAAGTGCGAAAAATGTGACTGCCCTAAAATACACTTTCTGGTTCCTTTCAAACTACCCTGAGTTACTTGCTATCATCTAAGAACAACGGAGCACAATGAGCAATCCATTTATTAAGTACTCGTGGAAACCTGTGATGGAACAAAGGGTATTTTTTAGAATTCTTGAAATTACAGATTATTGCAGCGCTCATTAATGATCGTGTAACGGACACACACGATTCTGGCTTCGGTTTTCATCTGGCGGGTCTACCCTGGATGTCGAGTGACGGCTTTCTCTAGAAGCTCTTACAGACGTCAGCCAGTGCTACAACACGACAGCTAGCAGCGTGAGGAGCTGCAGCCAGCGTCCCATCACCCGCACGGCCTTACCGTTGCAATGGGCCCGTCCACGTGGTAGTCCAGGCTGAACACGTCCCACCCGGTGTCACCTGGAGAGACCTGAGGACAAACACAAACACTGCAGGCCTTCCCGCCAGCGCACCACTTACAGCCAAAGGATCTGCCCCATCCTCAGAGAAAAGGCAGTAAAATAAAGCCCAATTTCTGAGAAGCGCTCAGTAGTCTGAGTGTCAGTTACATGGGAACCGCATCTTTTTGTCACCTCCTGTACCCTCGCCATTGGAACCTCAGCCACCCAGGAGGTACTCTGAAGGTAACATGCAATGAATGGTGTCGTTCTGAATACCATAAAATCTGTTTAAAAATTCGTCACCATATTTTCATGACAGAAACTCACTGCCTTCTATGTCCCAAATCCTTTAAAAGTCAATATTTTAAAAACCCAACAGGCTCTGCTAATGGTCCTTCATCATAGCTAAGCACAGAGTGTACGATGTTTCTGATTCTCATTCCCCAAAGAAAAGGCATCTTCTATCAAACTGAAATTAAACACATCGATTTTTGATGAATCTTACTATTTTGGTAAGTATTATTCTTGCCTATCATCCCTGTGGCTCCTGTAACATTACCAGTAACAGGAGTAAGATTTACTCCACGACGTGCTGGCAGGCGCTGCAGCGAGCGCTGCAGGTTCTGTGCCCAGGGTCCCGCCCAGAGCACTGGTCTAAGATCACGCCACGCAGGCAACGACGCCCCACCCACCAGGCTAGATAGACCACGTGCACTCGCCGGCCCGGGGAGCTCACTGCCTGCAGGACCAAGGCCCCGGTACCTCCAGCAGCCTCACGTCCAGTCTCTTGAGGATCTCAGGGCTGTCAAACTGGGCATTGGTGGCTCTGACGGCAGTTTCAAGAATTCCAGTCAGGTTGTGCTGATACAAAGTCGTAGCTGGACGGACAAGTTCTGGTCTTAAGACATTTTTTAAAAATAAAAGAAAATGTTACTTGACTTCTTAATGAGCTTTGTAAAAACTCAGATTCATAAAAAGGGTTCAAATTATAAAAACTAAAGACAAAAAAACCCACTACAACATGGGAACAAAAGTTTCACAAAATTAGGGGCACCCAGGTGGCTCAGTTGGAAGAGCAGCTGCCTTCGGCTCAGGTCATGATCTCAGGGTCCGGGGATCGAGTCCTGCATCGGGTTCCCCCCTCAGCGGGAGGCTGCTTCTCCCTCTCCCTCTGCCCCTCCCCCCATTTATGCTCTCTCTCCCTCTCTAATAAATAAATAAAATCTTAAAAAAAAAGTTTCACAAAATTGTCAATAGGATTTCACCAAGTATTTTGGGGAGTAAAACAGTTCTTTAAATCTCAAAAAAATTAATTTTGATTCCACTTAACTTGAAAATACTTACAATGCGCCATATGCATTAAAAATAAAGTTTTCAACTTAAGTCTGGCCTATAGCGACATGAACTAGTGTGATCTGTACAGATCTGATGGGAAGAGAGGTCCTCATTAAATCAGAACAACTGGATACATGGACGTCATGATTCTAAAGGCTAAAAATTACTGCATCAGCGGCAAACACTTCTTCAGGGTTGCAATGTCTGGGTTTCCAAATAAGCTAACGTCCCTGTGGCTGAGAGCTGGCCAAGTCAAGAACACAGCTGTGCGGGGAGGGGAGGCGGAGGGAGGTGGTCGTCCGGAGCAAACTTGCCGTTGTCAGGGACGGACTGTACCACATCAGGACCATGGCCGACACCCTGTGTGCTACACAGGACAGCTGGTAAGAAAGCAAATCCTACGAGCTCTCATCACAAGGAGAAAAGCTTTTTTTCCTTTTTCTCTTTTCTTCTTGCGTATCTCCACGAGAAGACAGGATGTCAGCTGAGCCCACTGTGGTCTCCACTACACAACGGATGGAAATCAAGTCAGCATGCTGTACGCCTTACACTCACACAGTGACGTATGCTAACTATTTCTCACTGAAACCGGGAAAAATCCCTGCCAATTATCCCCAGGTGTGCATTTAAAAGCTCTGCAGCTACAAGCCTTCACTTCAGTAAACACAGGGCAGAGAAAATGAAGGACCACAGCACCATCACTCACACATCTGAGGCTAGCTAGAGATTAGTGGCATTCCCCCCTTTTAAAACCATAAACCTAAAACATGCCTTCCAGAAGAAGCAGATCTCCAATCATGAGATGCTCTAAATATAAAAACCTAGCATAAGGCAAATATGTTAGGTCAGCTAAATGATCGAATCCGTAATGTGACCACGACCTCTGCATCTTGCCTTAAACTGAAAGTGGGGCCTTGCCAACGTCTACCTGCACCCCTGCACCAGCTCATCCCACTCGCTCCCATGAACCCCCTTCACACACTCATCCCCAGCCACACAGCCAGCAGGCGCTGACCTCGAGACCAGGACTGAACTCACCAGAGGCCCCTTCTCTACTCGGGCTGCAGAAGCAATACTCCCACAGGTGTGACCACAAAGCCCTTCCGTCTGGCACATCACCAACCCCTGCTCACGCAGACCCACATGGTTACCCAGAAGCTCAAGCGTGTGGGTCAGTGATTGCTGTGTGTGCCCCAAACTAACTACTTTCACACCGAAGATGGGACTTCAGGGGCTTGTGTCTGAAGCGGGGGCCTCAGGAGAAATGCACATCCTGGCTCCACCCGGGGGACCGAGCCACTTCACGGGGGCCCAGCGAACCACCTCAACCAGCTCCCTCAGGAGTTCTGAGCGCCAGGCGACTAGAACCACCTCGTAAGCACACAGGCAAGACTGCAAGGCAACGCACTCTATTAAGTGTTCTAAAGGGAGCATCACACAACCCCAATTTCCGTTCTTCCACGCCTGAGTGAAAATCACCCGCACTCGGTGCGCTGACTCGCCAGCACCAGCTGGGAGCCGGGGATGCATCCCAAGAGTCTGCCTGTCTGTCTAGAGCCGGGAGCAGGACAGGCGCTGGGACAGAGCGACCCGAAGGGGAAGGACGCACATCTAATTCTAGAAGGGAAGATGCCACGAAAAATGTCCCAGAACAAAACAAAAAGAGCAGTAATATTTGTTTTACGGGAGTTTTTCCCCCAAGAACCAATTTAAACTAAAACTATGGGGAAAAGTTCAGTTTGCAACGACACGTTTTTTGGACTCATTTCGAACTGGAGCTAAGTGTGACCCCACTGCACACCCTCGGACGCGGGACCGTCGGTGCCACAGCACTCCCCAGGCACAAGGCTCCTCTGCGAACGAGGCACAGAACGAGCGCAAAGGGACCTCGACGTGACACTTTCATCTCTTCAGATCTCATCTTACCGATACGTTCTACAAGAATTCAACAAGTTTTCCTCTAATGCCACTGATTCTTCAGGCCTGTGCTCACACTGCAACCGACTGTGTGCTCGTGGGACCCGAGGACTCTGCTTACTTGAGCAAATCCATCAGGTGCCGTATGAAGTCGCCCTGGCCGAGCAGCAGGTACCGCCTCACGGCCTGCATGTGGTCCAGCAAGCTGTACTTCTTGTTCAGAACGTCCAGCAGGTACTTGCTGGTCTCAAAGTAAGCCGCGTCAATTTTTCCCCGAAACGCATTCTCCAAATCTGTGAACAAATCTGCAGCTATAAAGAACAAAAGAAGTGCACAGACGTGCATAAATTGTAATTTTATAAAGATAAAACGAAAGGCTCCCATGTACCAAAGCCATTGCCACACCCCCAAATGACCTCGGTGACAGATCCAACAGGCCGCGTGCGTGCTCAGGAAGGCAAGTGAGCCCCAGCCCCAGGACACAGACATGCTGCCGTGTGGCCGGCTGCCCTGTGACCTGGGAGAGGGGCCCAACAGCAGTCTGGCACTTGCTGGATCTCAAGGCACCCTCTGCAATATTACGAACCCAAAACCACACTCCAACACGCTGGTGAGCAGTGCAGGGGGGGTCACCGCTCAAGTGCCCACACGCGCCTACGAGATATTTGGGAAGCAGTCTCGAGAACACACAGGACGGCACGTCTAAGAATAAGCGTCATGAACCGGGAACCTGGCTGTAAGGTCGGAGCTGCCACACCAGCTGCACCGGGGAGCAAACCATAGGGCAAGGTTTGCTGGGAGATTTTTGGGGGGATACGGAGTAAGAGCAGACTGTCACCAACAAGGAGACCTAACTCTCAGCAGTAACACAAAAAAATAAATGTTTCCACAGGTTTATACTGAGAAGAAGTGCACAGGGAGATTACACACATAATAGGGCTTCTTACTGCTTATCTGCACTTCGATGGCACAAAACCACTTATAAAATTAAACACTTGGTTTTGTTTAAAAATTGTAACAACACTTAGGCTTGAAAAGAAGTCACTGTTGAGCCCCTGCTGGAGAAGAGGCAGGAGCCTTGCTCGGGGTCAGACAAGACGAGGCCAGGCCTGCAGCACCGCCGTCTTCCCCACCAGCCACTCCCAAGTACCAGGAGCCTTCAGGGTTGTTTTCTGTGTGTTGCTCGGAGTAACAGTCCCAGTAAGAAGGATCTACTTTGTATCGCGGCTGTTCAGACCACACGTTACTGTGGGTGTGCAGGGCGAGGACATGCACGCTGCTCTCCACCAAGGTGAAGTCCAAGGACACAGTAACGTGAGGACATGACACGTGAGCAGTACCGTGGCCACGTTTGAAGGGGCCATGGGGAGTGGGGTGCACACTTCTGTTGATCTATGTAGTTTTAAAAATGTAAATGTTACCCCCCAGAAACGTTTTTACTGAACCACGGGCTGAGTCATGAAGGATTTACATCCCAGAGAAAAGGTTTAACGCTAAACAGCTGGAGCCCAGCGTGGCTGAACCTGCACGTTCCTTGTTCCCTGATGGGTTAGGCCTCTTTCACACCCTCATTTGTAAAGATGGCCTCTTTATTCTTTGGTCACACTTTCAAATATTCAAAATTTTTCACATGCAAGAAATACAAAATCAATTCTTCCCCCTGCTTTTGTGTTCCTAGCAGTCTTTCCAGGTTTGCTGCCTTCTCAACCATACAACTAGCCTAACAGCAAAGAAACCCTTGTCCTACAGACCGCGGCAGCATGGGGGACAGTGGGCACAGCGTCGTCACTGCAGCTGAGAGAAGCAGTCGTGTAACGCAGCAGCACCCCAACCCCCTGGACCCTCCCGCACGCGAGCACAGGCACCACACCACGTGGCCTGAGCTGGTCGTCCTCTCTGGGCACTAGGGAAAGGTCAAAATCTGTCAATACAATTCTCCTGGCTCTTTTTCCTTGTTCCACCTCTTAAACATAGGTATTTCCCAAAAATCTATACTTGGACCACATCTCTCTCTATTCTAAGAACTAAACTGGGGTCCACGAATCCCTAAAACATGTATGCTAAATTGTGTGTGTTAAATGCACTTGGGGCAGGAGGGAGAGGCCTCTGACCCCAACAGCTGGAGCGTCTGCGATGCCACGGAGCCCTGTCCTTAACCAGCATGGTGACACGGGCACTTCCCAAAGCCCTACAGCTGGCCCTGACCTCCATCTGGACGTTCAGTGTAGCTTTTCAAATACACTCTGGAGACCTCCTCCACCGAGTCCTCTCAGACACTAAAAATCAAATTGGGCCAAAAGGTACACCACCACTCATCATCAGGGAAATGCAAATCAAACCACAAAGAGGCACCACCTCCCTCCTGTCAGAACGGCCAGAATCAAAAACACAAGAACAGGTGTCGGCCAGGATGCAGAGAAAAGGGGAGCCCTGAGCAAGGCTGGTGGGAATGCAAACGGGTGCAGCCACTATGAACAACACTGGGAAGTATCCTCAAAAAATTAAAAATGAAACTACCATATGATCCAGTGATTCCACTACTAAGTATTTACCCCAAGAAACTGAAAACACTAATTTGAAAAGATACATGCATGCTATGTTCATTGCAGCAATACTTGTAATACACAAGATACGGAAGCAGCCCAAACGTCCATTGACAGATGAATGGTTAAAGAAAATGTGGGGGACGCACACAATGGAATATGATTTAGCCTTTAAAAAAGGAAGACAATTCCGCTGTGGCGACACGGATGGACCCGGAGAACACTATGCTAAGGGAAATGAGGCGGACATAGAAATACCGGCTGGTATCACTTCTGAGTGGAATCTGAAGCCGCCCAACTCAAAGAAGCAAAGTCGAGTGGTGGCTGCAGGGCTGAGTGGGGGAGAGGTCGGTCACAGGGTACGAAGTTCTGGTGATGCCAGGTGAGAAAGGTCTGGGGTCTAGCGTACACACGGTGCCTCCAGCCGACCTCACAGCATCGCACACTCACAGCACCATATCTGTTCGTCTCATTTAGCATTTCCTACCTTTTATTGTTGATAATTTAGAATTTCATTTTATTGTACACGTTCCTCTTCACACCTAGACTGCAAGCTCATGAAAGGCACAGCCTGCGGCATGAATAACTCGTACCGTCTTGCCTCACCTGCCACGCCGTCCCACGCACAGAAAGAGTCAGAACGCGCACGTGAGCAGCAAACACAGCCAAGACCAGAAAGCTGTACACGTGCGGTCGACTGCACGCAAACCGCTGTGGAATTACTGAGGTGGGGCGGGCGGCCGATGGGGAGAATGGGAGAGGACAGCAGTGACGGAGGGAACCAGGCAAGGTCTAGAGCAGAAGGCACTCTGAGTACAATCCACACCTGTGAATAAGCCTCCACAGTAGCTGAGGCCACCACAGGAACATCTGTCCGTTCTTACCTCGGCAAACCATCGCTACAGCAGTTAAAAATACTGATATAAGTTACTAAGAATAGTTACTGAGTATAAAACAGCTACGCCTCGTCCAGTACTTACTAACGCCACATAAAACGGGAATTGAAAATTTACACAGTAATAATTCATCCACTTCACACTATGTATTAAGGTATTTTGGATAACAATTCAGAAAATCTGTCAGTCCTACTGGATGAAGAATGCTTCAAGCAGTAAATATACACGCGGCCCCTCCACCACCATCACGCTCGTACCGTCCTGGGGTGAGTCTGCAGACTTGGTCACCGCTATCATCTTTGTAGTGGGTGTCTGGTCGTGACAAACCTGGTGCAGGAAATTTATTGATTTTCCTATCAAAAGGACCTAAAAAGGAAAATACCTTAGAGTTACCTTTATATAAAAATGATTAATCATTGAACTACTACAAATATTCATAAACAACAAACTGTTAATTAAAAACCAAAGAACAAGAATGTCTGGGGTAGTATCAAGTGAATTCTAGGAACTGAAAAGACATTATTAACAAACACATACTAACGGGTCAATGTATTCAATTCATACACACTTCTACTCATGAAACGCAGTAAAACCATGTTTAAAAAGACTGGTTCTGTCACGTGATACAGGCAGATACAAAGCCCCAAGTCTGTCTCCCGGCCTTACCTTCCTGGACTGGTCCATTGTGATGAAGGAGGGGATCATCGATTTCCGCAAGGTGTATTTGTCCTGCCACAGACGGTCCGTCTTCACCGCTGGGTCGGACGCTACAAAAAACTGAGAGTAGAGACACAGCCGCGTCAGACAGTGACCGTTGCGGCAAACCACCCGCTAACACCAACACCGAAGCAAAGCTCTCGAGACACAGGATGCTGACCTTTATATAGCAAAACTTGTCTTAAAAAGCATTTTCTTTTTTTAAAGATTTTATTTATTTATTCGACAGAGATAGAGACAGCCAGTGAGAGAGGGAACACAAGCAGGGGGAGTGGGAGAGGAAGAAGCAGGCTCATCGCGGAGGAGCCTGATGTGGGGCTCGATCCCATAACGCCGGGATCACGCCCTGAGCCGAAGGCAGACGCTTAACCGCTGTGCCACCCAGGCGCCCCTTAAAAAGCATTTTCGATACATCACTCTCTAAATGGAATCACATATGTCCCAGACTTTTTAAATTCAAGAGTAACGAAACAGGCTTTTTCCTGAAGATGTACGAGCTTCACGATGACCATCAGTGGTAACCTCTGCTGTGTAATTTCGAGGGTCTGGGTGAGAGGATGGAGCTCTCCTCCCTCAGCAAGAACGTGCAGGCCTCCAGCAGTGCTGCCCCCACCCCGGCCGTGTGCAGCCCTCCGCAGGCTCTCTCCTGCAGAGACCCCAAGTCTGGGATACAGACAGGCCAAAGCTAACCTACTCCACTCACGCGCTGCGGGCTCCGGGCAGACCTGGACATACGAGTGGCCGGCACCCGTCTACCAAGCAGCGCTGCAGGAAGTGACCTTCCTGAGAACCACCCTGGCTCAGAAGCTTCTCCCCTGTCCACTGTGCTCCTCACCTTAGCTGACCCCACCGAGCAGCCTGACCCCTGACAACAGAAAGGGCACGGGTGGGAAGAGAGAAACTGCTGATTCCAGCTCACCTGCAACCACAACGAGGCCACTCTCATTTGTCAGTCAGATGTCCTGACAGACTCCTGCTTCTGTCTCTATAAACCATATTTCGAATAGAGCTGCTGAGTCAAAGCAAGTCTTAACGCTTACAGACGTGCAAGACTTCCTTTCCAAACAGCCGTGTCCACTAACACTCCCACAAGGAGGGCGCTCCATGGTCTCATCTGTGCTCTTTCCAGATCTTGCCAGTCGGTGAAAGCACGGCTGCTTGTGCTGTTACTGTTCTGACAAAGGAACTTGGGCCTGTGTTCATAATGTGGACGGCCATTTGCACTTAGTCTCCTAGCTGTCTTTTCACCTCCTCAACCCATCTTTCTACTGCCTTTGTCCTTTTCCCATCAATATATGAAAACTGTTATATTCGGGGTAAGGACTACTGGTGGGTCAAGTATTATGAATCTTTGCAAGTTAATCAGGTACCACCATTTACAGTATATTGTACATTTTTGCTTTGTTCCATATTTGTTGTGTAGGTAAATGTCTTCCTTTGTGGCTTCTGAGTTTCCCATCTTCCTAAGATCTTCCCATTCCTGGATTACACAAATATCTTACATAATTTTCTTCTAGCATTCCTGCTGTGTTATTTTTATGAGTCGGGTCCTTCAATCCTCTAGGATTTATCTCAGACGTGATGTAGGGGTCTAGGTTTCCTTCCGGACAGCATCCTTCTGTCTAGTGGCCAAGCCAGCCAGCACCTTCTCTTTAATGTGCCATTTTTTCATCTGAGTAGGACACCTTGTCAGAAACTCTCGCTGTCATTAATTATATCACTAGATCCAAAGGGTGGAAAGTTGACGAGAGCAAGAGAGGCTGAGAAGGTATTTGATAACATCTTTATTTCCCAGTCCCCAGTGGTGACCAGCAGGCTTTGTGTTTTATCATCATGAACACGGAGTTCCGTCCATCTCTGTTCCAATCTGTACACCTACTGTCCTTATTGGCACTCCAGGTTTCCCATTCTGGGACGCCGGGAGCCTCCTCAAGCTGGAGGTGACATCCTTTAGACTTGAGCCGCACTGTCTTCCTTGCTTCTGACGGAAGATTCTCTGTGCTCACCTTCTTCCTTTCTCCCCCAGACCTAGACTCAGCCCCTCCTCCAAGGAGCCCTAGTTCCTTTTAAGTGGCACTTGGACCACAACCTCAGTACTTGGTAGTGTCTAAAGTTAGAAGCTGGATTGTTTGAGACTCTGCACTGGCCATGTTACACATGGCAATGTGGCTCCTAGCGGAACTGTAAAATCCAGTTAAGTCATAACATACTTAAAGTGCCTCTTCGGTGATTCTGGCTCAAGTTCCAAATCGCCAGGTGAACAACACACAACCCCGACTACGGAAAGTGTATCCACAGAGACAAAATGTATTTAAAGAACTTCAAAAATATTTTTAGTAATTATATAGCAATACAAAATTAATGGTTTCCTAGCAGGAATGCAAAATAGTATGTTTCAGAAAAATATTCAAGGAGTTGAAAAGGTTTTTCTCGTTATTTACTTCAAATTAAAGTAAAAGGGCTACAAAATATCAATGCATGCACAGTACCTAATACACACAGAGAGAAATATACAAAAAATATTAACAGGCTATCTGTTCATGATAGGATTACTAATAACCTTTCTCTGTTAATATGCTCAAATATTTTCAAATAGTAAATATTTTTAAATCAGAAAAAATACTGGGGCGCCCGGGTGGCACAGCGGTTAAGCGTCTGCCTTCGGCTCAGGGCATGATCCCAGCGTTCTGGGATCGAGCCCCACATCAGTCTCCTCTGCTGGGAGCCTGCTTCTTCCTCTCCCACTCCCCCTGCCTGTGTTCCCTCTCTCACTGGCTGTCTGTCTCTGTCAAATAAATAAATAAATAATCTTAAAAAAAGAAAAAACATTGTCCAGAAGAGCTGAGTAATTCAAACCAATGAGTGAACAGAGGGTGCCAGTAAAAAAACCTTCTCAGTAATATCACTTTTCCAAGGCAATCAAAGAAAAAAGGTATTTTTTCTTCTGTTCATGGAAATCTATTCCCAAGGATAAATATTTAAGGAAACAAAATTTTTAATGACGCTAAGGTCTTACATTCGATCCCTGTTAAGTCAGGCCTAGGTGGTATCAATTACACACAGCCAATCTCCTTTGTAAGTAGATATTTGAACAAATGCCAATATTTTTAAGACCAAGAGGATGAGATCACTATATTTATTTTCAACTCAAATTTCTTATCTTTAGGTACAAATTGAAATTACCAAAGTACTTATTGATTTTTATATTTTAGATTTTTTTAATTTATATTCCCTTTCTAATTTTAAACATGTAACCAGTGACAGCTTTGAGGGATAATCGGTACTACTATAATTAAGCTATCATCACTTTAAGATACACGTCAATTATCCCTGACGGAAATTTTTTAAAATGCTATAAGCCCACGATGAGTAATCTAAAAGGTCACCCGATCACCACACTATGACTGCCCTGCGGCCTACCACCCAACAGATTAGAGGAACTGCATATGAATCGTATTCATCAGTTTTTCACTTAAACAGAAGAGCTCGTTTCTACAAACACACTAATTTACCCTGATAGTTGGAGTGTAGCCGGGTTTTTATCAGTAAGAGCAATAAGACAATTTATTTTAAAAGATAAAAAACTCAGGCAATTCACAGTCATCTTTAGAAATTATGAAAGCATCACTTCATCCGAGGGCAAAGGAGCGTGCAATCAATCTCCCAGCAAACACTGAGGGGAATAGGTACATCCTAGCATTTAATTAATCCTCTGAAAAATATATAGTCATAGAGGAAAAAAACCAAGGCCAGAACATAATTGCTTTTATTTCATTGATGCATTTTCCACTCAAGGTTCTTTAATTTTCACCACGTGTCAAACACAGAAAGAACTGAGAAAAAAATATAACATAATTGTACCATGATTTCTCATTAACTGTTGGACAAATGCCAAGGCCTCCCTACTAAAAACAGAAATGAAGAGGGTAATTTTCTTAGCAAGCAGCATAGTTTCTAAGAAACAGATCCATTATTACACACAGACCCCAACTCCAACTGTCAACAGGCAGGCAACTCCCAAGGGCCCCACCCCCGCCACACCGAGAGCAGGGACAGAGGCTCTGGACCCCAATGGGGAAAGGTCATGTGCGATGTAAGCGGATGAATCACTGAACGTCAGGGGTGGGGCGCAGAGGTGTCGGAACGGTAACATATTTTATATGGTAAACTTTTAAATTCAATAATTCTTAGCAAAAGTTTAAAAGAAACAGAGTAACAAGAGTGCTGAATCATCCACATATATTCCGAAAAGCAGTCACTGCATTAGCTCTAGTTCAGTCACTGACCTTCCAATCCAAGGATGTAGACTTTCAGTTTTAGAGCATTTAAGTAAACATCTGAAGTCTGCAAATTTTCAAATTCTGAAAGCAAAAGACCTTTTACCTTTGCCCTTCTTTTCTTGCTCCTAGTTGAAGCCCCTCACCCTTTGACAAGAATTATCCAAAAGGCAAAAAATAAAAATAAAGTAAATTAACACTGAACTATCTTGGGGCCCCTGGGGGGGCTCAGTCGGTGAAATGGCTGCCTTCGGCTCAGGTCATGATCCCAGGGTCCTGGAACTGAGCCCCGCGTCAGGCTCCCCCTGCTCAGTGGGAAGCCTGTTTCTCTCTCTGCCTCTGTGGGCCTCCTGCTTGTGAACACGTGCGCACGCGCTCTCTCTCTCTCTCTCAAATAAATAAATAAATAAAATCTTTAAAAAAAGAAAGAGAGGGGAAAAAACATTGAACTATCTTGTTCTTACCTTAAACTCTCATAATTTGCTCACCTCAATCACTCACGAGAGAAAACCCATGTGAGCCACTAAAGGCCTAACAGATAACAGTTTCTCCAGGTAGCACTAGTAACAAAGGGAAAACCAAATGTTTTCATTTGTACTACTTTGTAACGGCCAAAAATAATTAGAAACTTCTTCCCAAATGTTGAAAGTACTTTCTAATCATTTACAATATTTATAAATTCTTAGACTGCTCTATTTTTGTCCACCTTTGCATTTCATAACAGAAGATAAACAAAATGCAAGTTGGATACCAGTTCCTGCTGATTGGGCTAAAGAGGCCTACATTTTTGTAACAATTCACAGTAAAATCCCAACTCGTGGACCCAGAGGCAGTTTTTAATGATTCCATACCAGAAACAGCAAAGCTCAGAGGCCATTTGAAATTTCGGGTAAAAGGAAAAGAAAATCATTCATGGGTTGCAAGACAGCCAAACCCAGAGCGGCTAAGGCAGGACATTGACCACTGCAGGCAGCAGGACAGAGAGAAGCCTTTCCAGGGAACATGGTAAATCCTGGCACGTGAAGGAGCTTCCTGGAAGGACAGAACTAGACTGTACATAACACAAGCTCTGAAGAGCCAGCAGCAAAGACACTGAGCTCTCCTGCTCTCAGTGGGAGCCTCGTGCAAGAAAGTCACCGAGGAGTGGACAGCTGGGTCAGAGAAGGAAGGTCCAAGAGCTCCAGTAAAGACAAGCAGAGATGGTTCCAGGTCCCACACCTGACTGGCATTGCACCCATCCCCAGGCAGGAGAAGAGCTTGCTGTGCACGCTCACACCTGTGCTAAGCCTACATGAAACTAGCTCCCATCCATGGCAGCGGGGCAGTCCATGACTTTTCTTGGAGGTTTTGTTCTAACTGGGGGTTCTCGAGCTGGGTCCATGAGCATTGAATGCTGAAAGGCAGATCTGTAGATGTGGAAGGGAAAGGAATTACACTTTGGCACTAACATCTACCTGAAATTTAGCTCTTCCTTCCATTTTAAATGCAAAGAGAGTCCCCATGACTTTGTCACCAGAAGAAATCAGATGTTCTCACATCACCGGTGAAAAGTTGGTGCACAGATCTCAAAGTCACTAATCCTTCTTACTGAATGTGTTAATAAAAACATACATCTATTCCTGTATTGCTAATTTAATACTAAATCTGGAAACACTACATACAGTTAAACAGAGTTCTGTACCTTGTAATCTCTCTCGTATGCAGTGT
The DNA here is from genome assembly GCF_002007445.2 of Ailuropoda melanoleuca. Lineage (NCBI taxonomy): Eukaryota > Metazoa > Chordata > Mammalia > Carnivora > Ursidae > Ailuropoda > Ailuropoda melanoleuca. Next base: position 140,274,706 of record NC_048224.1, read on the forward strand.
TTCCTATTCTTCATTGACGATTACGCTTTCCCCTCCACAGACAGCATTCTTTTTTTTTTTTTAAGATTTTATTTATTTATTTGACAGAGATAGAGACAGCCAGTGAGAGAGGGAACATAAGCAGGGGGAGTGGGAGAGGAAGAAGCAGGCTCACAGCAGAGGAGACTGATGTGGGGCTCAATCCCATAACGCCGGGATCACGCCCTGAGCTGAAGGCAGATGCTTAACCGCTGTGCCACCCAGGCGCCCCCACAGACAGCATTCTACAAATGAGAGCTGGTGCGGTCTATGGAGGCACTCTGCACTCATCTCCCTCTCCTCACCCCAACCTTGACAGCACACTCTGCGAATGTCCTGCTGGTGCTGCACTGTGCCTCCAAAGCCTCTTTGTGCCCACGTCACAGTCCACGTCAAACCTCCCTCCGACGTTCCCAAGGAAAGCCAAAGGGACCGGAGACCGAAAACAACCAGGCTCTACTCAGGCCTGCTGAATCAAGGATATCCCCAAACCAGCAGAGGCAGAAACAACTGAGCAAGGGAGGAAAGTGAAATCTTCGGGCATGCACCCTTCACATAATAGTGTTACCATTTTCGTGAATTCAGTGGCCAACACTATCAAATTCTACAACATCTTCACCACCTGCAGAGAAACTCCATACCCATCAGGCAATGAGCTCCCCTATCCCTCTCTCCCCCTCCCAAGCCCAGACAACACTAATCTTCTGTCTCTATGAATTCTCCTGTTCTGTATATTTCATGTAAATGAAATCATACAACATGTGACCTTTCGTGTCTGGCTTATTTCACTCAGCCTAATGTTTTCAAGATTCACCCGTGTCATAGCACACACCAGAACTTCATTCCTTTTTAAGGCTAAAGATTCTGTGCTGATACAGACAGACCACATTTTGCTTACCCACCCATTAGCCGATGGACACTGGCACTGCTTCAACTCTGGACTATCACAGTAACGAAGAACACTTCTATGATGCTCCCATACAAGTTTTAAAGGGGTGTATGTGCTGCTTTCTTGGGTACACGCCTGGAACTGCTGGGTCTGCGTGTAACTTGCCGAGGAACCGCCAGCTCTGTCCCCCAGCAGCCACACCACTTTGTCTCCACCAGCACTGCATTAGGTTCCAATTTCCCCGACACTTGTCATGTTCTGGCTTGTTCTTTCCTCTAATACCACCCCAATGAGTGTGACAGGCTATCCAACTGTGGTTTCGATTCACATTTCCCTGACGACTAATGTTTCAAATCCTTTCCTGTGCTTATTAGAGGCCATCTGTAGATCTTTGGGAAAATCTCTACTTTGGACTTTGCCTATTTTCTCACTTGGGGTGTTTATCTTTTTGCTCTTGACATGTGATAGTTCCTTATATATTCTGGATGCTAGACACTTACCACATACATATATGAATTACAAATATTTTCTCTCATTCTGTGGGTTGTTTTTTTACTTTCTCAATAATGTCCTTCTACATAACTAAGTTTTTAACTCTGATGAAATACAATTTATCTTTTTCTTTTGTTGCTTAAGCTTTTGGTGATGTATCTAAGAAACCACTGCCTAATCCAGAGTCACAAAGACTTACACCTAGGTTAACTTCTAAAAGTATTACAGCTTTAGGTGTGAGATCTATTTTGAGTTACTTTATATATGGTATGCAACTGAGGTCCAAAGTCATTCCTGTGTATGTGGATATCCAGCTGTCCCAGCACCACCTGCTGAAAAGACTATTCTTTCTTCACTGAGTGGTCTTGGGGCACTTTTTAAAAATCAAACAAAAACGAATGCATTTATTTCTGGACTCTCACTTTTACTCTCTCGGTCTCGTGCCAATACCACACTTCTGACTGCTGTGCACTGTAATATGCTGTGAAATCAGGACACGTGGGTCTTCCAACTCTGTTCTTTTCTCAAGAGTGTGTGGCTCTCCAGGCGCCATGTACATTCACAGGACTTTGAGGACCAGCTTTCCCATTTCTGCAAAAAGGCCACTGGAATTTTGACAGAGATTACATCATCTGGAGAAGTGCTATCATCTTCACAATATCACATCTTCCAATCCGTGAACATGTGGCGCTGCTCCATTTACTCAGGTCTACTTTCACGTGATTTCAACAGTTTTATATAATTTTCAGTGTGCAATTCTTTCACCTCCTTGCTTTAATTTCTCCCTAGGTGTTTGATTAGTTTTGACACTATCATACATAGAATCATCTTCTTAATTTTGTTTTTGGATTGTATTTCAAGTATATAACAAAGTCACTGATTTTTGTGTGTGGATCTCATACCCAGCTAATCTGGCAAACGTGTTTATAAGATTTATACTGTAAACACCTTAGTTTCCTATTATACGAAATTATGTCACCAATGACAGAAATTATTTTACTTCCTTTCCAATCTGAGTATCTTTGGTTTTTAACTGTTCCCTAGTCTAACTGCCCTGACTAGAGCCTCCGGTGCGATGCTGAGTAGAAGTGGGGAAAATGGAACCCCTGTCTTGTCCCTGATCTTGGGGACAGAGTATACACCCTTTCACCATTACGATGTTACCCATTAGTGTTTCACAGATGCCCTTGATTAGGTGAGAAGTTCCTTTCTATTCCTAGTTTGAGTGTTGAATTTCATCAAATGCTTTTTCTGCATCAATTGGGTGGTGGTTTTTCCTTCACTTTATCAGTATGATACGTTACGCTGATTTTAATTATGTTGAACTACTCTTGCATTCCTGGGAGAAGTCGCACTTGGTTATGGTGTACCACCCTTTTACCTTCTAGTCCATCTCAGTACTTTGTGAGGACTTTTGCGTCTACACCCATAAAGGATATTGGTCTCTAGTTTTCTTGGGTTGTCTTTCACTGGCATTGGGATCAGAGTAATACTAGCCTCACAAAATGTGTTAAGAAGTGTTCTTTCCTCAGGGCACCTGGGTGGCTCAGTCGTTAAGCGTCTGCCTTCGGCTCAGGGTGTGATCCCAGGGTCCTGGGATTGAGCCCCGCATCGGGCTCCCTGCCCCACTGGGAGCCTGCTTCTTCCTCTCCCACTCCCCCTGCTTGTGTTCCCTCTCTCACTGGCTGTCTCTCTCTGTCAAATTAATAAATAAAATCTTTAAAAAAAAATATTCTTTCCTCAATTTTCTGGAAGAGTTTGAGATGAACTAATGCTAACTTTTTATTTATTTGGTAGAATTCACCAGTGAAGCCATCTAGTCCTGGGCTTTTCTTCACAGGAAAGTTTTGGAGATTACAGACTCAATCTCCTTCCTTGTTATAGGTCCATTCAGATCCCGTTTCTCCAGGACTTGGTGTTGATGGCTTGTGTTTCGAGGAGCTCTCAGGTTTTATTCTCCGGAAATGACTGTTTCTCCACTTTTGGAGGTGGAGTTTACAGGATAGAGAATACCTGAATGACAGCTTTTCCTTTCAGCATTTTGAATGTGTCATCCTACCGCCTGCTGGCCTCCATGGTTTCTGAGGAGAGATCAGCTGTTGACCTAATCGAGGACCTTCTCCGTGAGCTCTCCTCACATGATGCTTCTAAGGTTCTCTGTCTTTCCACGGCTTAATTACAGAGTAGACTCTTGTGGGCCTCTCTGAGTTTTCCTACTTCAAGTTCCTCAGACCAGATAACCTGTTAACCTACTCGCAAGGCACTTTTCTTCTTTCTGCTCAAATCTGCAGTTGAGCCACTAGTGATTTTTTTTTTCCTTTCCTACTATATTTTTCAACTCCAGAATTTCTTCTCTGGGTCCTTTTTACAATTTCTTTTTATCTACATTTTGTGCTTTCTTTGATTACAGAATGGAGCATTTCCTTATACAGGTACTTAATCAACTACTTTTTAAAGAGCAGTTATAAGGCTCACATACAGCTACTTACAGTTAACCATACACTTGAAGAAATCTGATTTCACAAAGTTAAAACTCATTACACAGTTGAGGGAAAATTAACCAACACAGGAACTGAAGAGACAAAAATACCCAAATTTTAATCGTCTAAGGATCAAAGACACAACACAATCGTCTAAACAACCAAATTCTTATAACTATATTACTTAGAGTAAAGCAAAGAGAACCTTCCCAAAATTAATCAGAGACAAATAAGCATTTATAAATGCATGGTTCAACAGAAAACCAAGAAGTCAAAGATCACCACAAATAAGAGAAAGGCCACAGAAATTTTAGGGCCAGTGGGTATTCAGATTTTCTCTAGTGCTCTTCTTCCATTAATTAAGAGCAAACAATGTAACCATGCGTACCATGTGCCTGACTCAACCCTCACACATCGGCACAACCCCATGAGATCGGCACTGCTGTTGCACACACAGGAAAGATGTGGCAGCGCAGGCTGAGAGAGGCCGAAGTACTCGCCAGGATACAGAGCCATCAGAAACCGAAGCTGCGTCATCGGACTCCAGGACCTGAGCCCTTAAGTTCCACCCAACAGAGACAGAGCAGGCACCACACTACTAACCACGGAGACCCAAAGCAAAGAACGCAGTACACTCTATGTCGAGAAGGATTCACTTTAGCTCCTCCACCATCACACACTTCACCAGCACAACTCGTGAAGCAAACAAGCTCATCAGGAGCATTAAGGACTAGCGGAGCAAAGTAACTAGCAAATAAAAACTTTACCAATCCTGAAGATCCTAAGCCCTTGTCTAAACTCAGACCCTAAGTAAGAATACCGGCAAATATAAAACCTCGAAAAAAGAAGAAGAAGAAGATAAAGCTACTGTAATGCGACGTCAGTGTTCACGTAGTCTGAGGGGTGTGTTGTACCGTCCTGACTGTTCTGTAAGGGTGAAATGATACGAAAAGAAAAACATTTAGGAAAAACTTAACCAATGAGGCAAGACCTGAGATCAGTTTAAGTGATCATTTGCGTTACTAATCCTAATACTGTATTCAACATTATTTAGTATTTTTTCTTTAAATAAAACCTGAAGTTTGTCTTACACATATTCTGTGCAACAAGAGTTCTTCAAAATGAGTATCCCAAATAGAAGCTATCCCAGTCTGAAGGAGTTTGCTTTTGTCTTACCCCAGTGAATCAATGTTCAAAAATGGTAAAGAAACCAGTCTGCAGGAAAATCAGTTTGGAAGTCTGTGCCTGATTCTATCTACTGTCCCACAATTAGTATCAACAAAATAAATAAATAAGCCCAAATCACACAGAAGGCAGAAAATCAATAAAGAACTGGTGGTACTTTTAAGGACTATTTTAAAAACACAGACGCATACAATGAATTAGTGGTATAATTAAGGACTACTTGAAAAACCTCATTGCTAGAAAATGCAAACTAAATTATTCTCAAGAAAAAAAAAACAAAAGTATTACAAGTTAGAAATTAGGTACTAAATTCAAAAAACATAGTTACCCAGTCTGTGGCTCTGACTTTTAGCCGACAGCAGTATATGTGCCGGCAGGGCCCAGATGACAACCCACCCCAGCCTTTGAAGACAGTCAGGTTCATCAAGCCAACTGATTGGTAGCTATTAAAAAGTTAGTATCACCCAAATTCATATAATTTATGTATTAATTATTGGGTGGGGAAGGAGGTGGAATACAAATTTTTTATTAATAAAAAGGAACAATTTTTCATCTTTTTATAATCTTAATTTTTTTTCCTATATAAATTTTTTATTTCTGGATGTCATTCCAGGAAAATCCTAACTCTGTTTTATCTGGGAATGAGATAAAGTCCAATTTCAGTAAGATTCTGGGAATGCACTGATTTCCCTTTAGGTGCTGAGCGCTGGAATGTGGTATATACGGTAGATGTGGCAAAAGGAACGTCGGGGGAGGGTCAGCAGCCGAATCTGTGACTCTCTGTACGACTCTCACAACTTTTCTCTAAGTCTGAAATGATGTGAAAATAAACAGTTAAAAGAAAAATAATTTTAAAAATGCAATCACAAACACAAGATATCCAAATGTATAAAACCATCCTATGATTCAAGTCTAGAAAGACCGACAAATCCACCGGAAAAATGGGCAAAAGACAAGCACAGTAACCAGTCAACACAAAAAGCTGGTCAATCTCACTGGTCACCAGGGAAACGCATCACAGGAGACGCTGCACACCACAGGCGGGAGTAAAACCATTACGAGAACTGAGGAGCAAGCGCTGACCAGGCTGGAGCAGCAGGAACCGCAGAGGGGACTGCAGGGGGACCGGCAGGGCCACCCCAGCGCTGCACAGGGCAGCATGCACGCCCCCACAGTGGGCAATCTCACCTCCCAGGGCTGCCCTCAGAGAAACGCATCAATATACGCAGGGAGGCATGGAAAAGGATGCTCTTTTCAAGGTTCTTTCAAAGGTTTACAACCACAAAGACCCGACCCCCATCAGAAGGGCTGCTACCTAGAAAGTGCGATGTCCACGTTTTGTATGTGTAGCAATAGAGGACAACGGTAACAAGATGCGATGAGCGACCCACACCCACACCTGCAGATGCCGCCCGAGTGCCTCGAAAGCGTGCCTGAAACCATCCCCTGCAGTCGGCTCTGCGGCCACGCTTGTTTCAAAAGCCACTGGTTCCAGCACAACCGATCTCTCAGGAAACAATGGGAGCGGGACACAAATTTCATGACTGCTTCCATCAAGTTCATCCACAAGAAACTAGGTGAGACCAGGAACTCAGAACGGGGGGAGCACAAATCGCAGACACGCCCACACTCCAGCAGCCGCCTCAATCCATCCTGCGCACCCGGGGCCACGACCTTGCGCGGCGCCGCAGGTGAGCCCCCTCCTGCCACGGCCACAAGCCCACGTGAGCACTTCCTCGAGGTAAATGGCACAGTCACTCCAGAACGCAAGGGGTGCCTAACGACCGAAGGCATGTTGACGGTACCATGGCTTCCGTGAGGCTCCTGTCCTGTCTGAAACTACTGTCACTGACGAGGGTTTTGAGTGTGCTGCCCCTTCCTCTGCTTTTTGTCAGAGGACCTGTGTATTTTACTGTGTGACTCTGCACAGTGCAGGCATCTTCAGAAACACACGAGCTGCCCTCCAGCAGCACAGACCCTGTTCCAATAGGCGCACGGCACATACACGAAGAACTTCACTGAAACCGCGGGCACCACAGACGGCCCAGTGAGTGTAGCGCACGTGGTCATCTCGCGAAGCCAAAGAACACGTGATGCCGCCCCACGAGGGTGAGAGCGCGCACACGGGAGACCTAGTCCTAGTCCCGGGCAGGGGATGGGAGCTCCTGCGTCTCCCACCGTAAACCCGGGATAACAGTCTTCCACGGCGCACACACAGCTCTGCTGCTCAGAGGTAACCGGCTTTCAAAGCTCTGTATGAACTACGTACGGCGTTCGATGGCGCGTGCTGGCATTCCGGGGAAGGGAGATTGAGAGACTACGGGCGCCCATGCCCCCTAGAGCCGAGTCTGGGGCCGGAAGGCATTCCTTACTTCATGGTAAGTGTCCTCGAGCTCCCCGTCGTATATCCAGCGGTACAGGAAGCTCAGCACAGGATGGGACACCAAGCTGAGGATGTGCTGCACCAGTGACCTCACATACGGGTCCCCCGTCTTCGTGTACGCGTGCACGGCGGAGGCCAGCTCGCCCCCTTTCCTTCCTGCGGGACACACGGAGAACACCCAAGTTACATTCCCCGGACAGACGGTTAACACAACACTAACCAGAACGGCCAAGTAATGGAGCTAGTGCGTCTGTTTCCTTACTATCACCTTGGACGGAGAGCAGTGCTTAGCATGTCAAGGAGCCCGGAGAGCGAGGGTCTGCCCTGGGCTGCGCACGTCAGAGCGGGCACTCACCTCCCTCCTCAAGGCCACTCCCGAGCTTTTCAAGAGCAAAACCCTGACTTGCTCTTCAAGCTACAACATGAACTTTCACCTTTTCTGACTCAGACACACATTAAGATTCACACTTGATACTGCACTCCAAGATACAAATAAATATCTGTAAGACATAAAAGCTCTAGAGAATTCTCGCACTTTACTGCCTCCTGTCTCCTTCCTGTTCTCTGTGGGGGTGACATGCTAGTCTCAACGCCCAGAACTGCCGCACAGCCAGTCGGAGGCTGCAGCTTACAGCCCGAGACCTCCTGCTCTACACCCACAGTGCCCTGCGTCCTGGGAGCACAGCTCAGGAGGAAGGACCGGGAGCAGCAAAAATCAGGCCCAAAAACACAAGCACATGCAAAGTTAATGCTAAGAATTCGGGAATTTATTGGAGTGCTGAAAGATTTTAGGGAAGGACTGATGTGATCTGATGTGAACGATGCTTCTGAAGTGCCCGAGGAAGGGGCAGAGAAGGAGCGGGAGGCACGGGACTGGAGGGGCTAAGTGAGTCCTGAAAGAGGAAGACAGAGGAGCGGTCTGGTAGGAGCCCACGCGCGGGTGCTCGGCATCGGAGAAAACGGACATGCTTAGTCACTATGCTCCACTTCCTCTTTTTGAGGGGAGGTGCCAGGAGGTAGGGAGGCAGGGCACGGATGGCATGGTGATGTCACATCCAGACATGCTGGCGTTCTGGCCCTGGGATCACCCCGGTGGAGGACGGCAGCAGACATGGGGCCGTGACCTTGGGGCTGACCGCCGGCATCTCACACGCCCCACTCGGCCCTCACGATCCTAAGAGGTGGAGGCTACCAGTGCCCAAGCATTACAGATGAAGAGAAAAGACGAAGAGGATCTTAGCCAAGGTAGCAGAGTGAGAACAAATGTTCGGAAGACGACGAGAAATGCAGACCAAGAGCCCAGGAGAGGCCTCAGCCAGACGCGCACACTTGAGAACGTGGAACACACAGCTGCTGAGCCCGGACGTGGGCTGTAACCTCGGGAGGAAGAAACCCCCAGGAAAGGCTGCTCCGTCAGAGACAAACAGAAGAGGCATAGAGATGAACAGTTATGGCACTGAGGACCACAAAATCCTGAAAAACTAGACCCTCTCCTTTCTTCCTTCATTTCAATGAAATACTGAGCTTCCACAAATACAAAGATGGGGGCCATGCTGGCAACTGGTTATTTCCCTTGTACGTCATCTATGCACCTGGATGTAGCCGGCATGCTTATGGCTCTCGTACAAAAGGACACACAGGCGCAGGCACAAAAATAAACATAGATGATGTTCCCTAAAACCTGCTTTTAAATAAAATGGGTCCATGAGACGCAGAGCCACCTTGGCAGTGGTCCACCAGGGCCGCGAGAGTCTTCAGTCTTATCTTGGGGTCGTACGTCCAAACCAGCAGGCGCCGGAGTGTCAAGCTGCTCTCAAGGCCCAGATTCACAGCCTGGTCATCCTCTACCTGCAGCTGAGAAACAATGAAGACGCGGCACGTAAGTACGAGTCAGCAAACAGGTGCACCGCTTCTCAAACCACGGAAAGTGAATGTGAAGCAAACGTCCCCTCTGGGAGAAGAGCAGCTCTCTCAAGCGTCTAGTGACATGTTTACACGGGAGACAGAACCCTGGCAGTGAGCAGTTCTTGCCTCTAGCATATATAAAACTTCACGGACAACCAGACCCGACAAACACTATTAGCAAGCAGATATTTGTCTTTTAAGAGTAATTACAAAGAAACTTAAAAATTGTATATAATTGCAATTTTGTAACCATGCAAATCACAAAGAAATTAAAATACAAAGTTTACCTGGGAATGTAACACAGAGAGCAAGCGGTAGTATTCTTTCAGCTCCTGGTGCAAGGCGGCACAAAAACTCTGTAGGAAGAAGGAGGGCTCATGAAGCACAACACCGTCCTCACACGTGCCACGGCTCACACGTCAGCCCACGTGAGGCTCACACGTCAGCCCACGTGAAGCGCGCAGCCACAGTGCTTTACCATGGTCTGGGTGTCCGGCAGGACGTAAACTGTCAGTGGTCCTCCCCAGGTTAACCACCACCACACCTATATTTTGTAACGTCACGGAGGTGTTATGCCTTAGCACGAACTTTGCAGAAAAGAAATGAAATAAGCAGATTACAGCTAAAAGTGTATTCACTTTAAACAATAATCTTTGAAAATAGTATTCCTTCTAAATATTGAGAGTTAAAATCTAAGTTTCTCTAATGTTTTTAATTAACAAAACTTAAAAACTGGCAAATCCATGCCAGTTCCTCCCAATTTTTTAGTTGCTGTTTTTACTGTTCATTTTCCGCACTCACAGTATTAAAAACGTTGTTGCACCTCTGCAATCTTAAATACTGCAAAGGTGTCAAGTAAGAGGCGGTAAGAAAGACATCACACAGTCCTGAGACAAGAACTTTCTAGAATGAACTCGAGGATATAAACTCAGGCAGACTCAGTGGGAAGAAGCTACAGAGGATAAAACCTGTTTTCTTTAAACATCAGCCTCCACACTTTTCTGCATATTTTAAAGCGATACACAATCCGTCATCTGTAGGTTTGTTTTAACGCATTTACACACTTTTCTGTGTTCACACTCCACCAACAGCTACCGCGAGCAATGCACAGTATTTGGTGATCTCTGTCAATACACACCGCGGTCTCTATTTTCCTCAGTGGACCGTGATGGCTACAATGTTCTATTACCAAATTCCTTTATTTAAAAAGAACCCTCTTTTTAAGAATTACTTTCATAATAAGATTTTAAGCAGACGAAGCACTCTCCAAAATGAATGGTGTCCTAAATGTTCCGGTAACGATGAACGTACCTGACCCACAAGTCCAAACGAACGGTCTAGACTCCTCTGGTCAGTGTATTTTCTGATTTTATTATGTAACCATCCCAACTCCGCAAGTCTGACTGTCGTATCCCTCAAAGATTTACTTAGGTTTGCCTAAAAAGTAAATATATCAAGAGTTAAAAATTAACACTAGAATTTCAATTATTATTTTCCCAATCATTTGTACTTTCAGTGTAATTCTTAGGTTCCAACACATGGAACTTAAAAGTGACTAATACACCATCAATAAAGACAAAACAAGATTCTGGGAAACAAAGGCACCAGGTGCCGGCAGGGAAATAAAACCTCTCCGTGAGTGTGAGGCCTGAGCGCCATCACCCTAAGGCGTGACTGGAGGCACCCCCAGCACACGGCACGGGGCCTGTGCCCTCAGCCACCTCTTCCAACAGCCAGGAGTGGCAGAAGGCCGCGTCAGCAACAAGAAGGGGCTGTGGGAAAGGAGGCTGTGGAAGATGAACACAGGCCAGGAGAGGCACCTTATCTGGAACTGTGTGCCAACGCGAGATGCCACGCCGTACCCGTCCCGCGGGCACCTTTTGACACAGCCGCACACAACGCAGCAGGCAGACGCGGAAGGAGAAGGGCCCACACACAAGACCCCGAGCCACGACCACACAGGGAAACAGACACGGCCCCGACCGCACACCTGACTGGCACACCAGTTTTGGAGATCTGGCCCCCGTCACCCCGATCCCACCTCGTCCCAGCTCCAGCTGGCCTGGCTGACGTCGGTCCCTCCTGCTTGTGCAGTTCCAACAGGGGCTGGTTACCGTACCTTGGCCTCCACTTTGTAACAGTTCTCCGTGTTGCTCATCTTGATGTGCTTGCCATCTATGCCCTGGAAGACGTACAAAATGTCCCTGACAAGGGCTGCCTCGGTCACTTCCCCAACACCTGAAAGATGGTTTTTATAAGACAGTAGTTACCAAACAACACATTTTAAGATGGAACAAATTTTAGGACACAACTAGTTTTACATTATGTATTTGCAACCACGAAAAAATTTTAAAAACTAAATAAAATGAGCCTAAAATGGTAAAAGTATGAAGTTCTAAGAAACAAGAATTTTCTTTTTTTTTTTTTTATAAAGATTTTATTTTTTATTTATTAGACAGAGATAGAGACAGCCAGCGAGAGAGGGAACACAAGCAGGGGGAGCGGGATAGGAAGAAGCAGGCTCACAGCGGAGGAGCCTGATGTGGGGCTCGATCCCATAATGCCAGGATCACGCCCTGAGCCGAAGGCAGACGCTTAACTGCTGTGCCACCCAGGCGCCCCCAGAATTTTCTGAAAAGGATATGGAGAGCATATTACTTCTCATACAAAAAGTCATAAAAACAAACCAACAACAAAGGCAGCTGGGCGCGTGGCTGGCTCAGTCAGTGGAGCGTGCGTTTCTTGATCTAGGGATCGTGAGTTCGAGCCCCACACTGGATGTGGGTATTACTTAAAAATAGAATCTTTAAAAAAATAATAAATGAACAAAGCAGTTTGTAGGGACTCAATATATAATCAAGGAGCAACACACACAAAAAAGAACAGCACGAATCAAACAAAAGGGACGGGTAATTATTTCGTAAGATGGCGTCTGGAAAACTGGGTTGTCAGCACACAGACAAATGTGGATCTGCTCTTCTAGCACATGAAGAGGAACGGACAGAGTAGGAAAGTTATGATTTCCATAAACCTTGGAACAAAAACTAAGTCAGAATTTTGGTGTTACCCAATGACAAGGAGGCAATGCTCAGAAATTCAAGTTATGGGGGGGGGCGGTAAGGAGTACACAGTCAAGGTCGGCACTCCCAGAACCAGGGTAGTGAGTCGGAAGGTGAAGGCAGGTTTGCACTTCAATCCTCGAGAGAATATTCCATAAATATCGATTATATCCAGTTGCTGGTAGTACTGCTCAAATGTTACCTACCTATCATTATGGACCATTCTATCTACTTTTTCCACCAATCACTACGAGAGATGTGGAAATATCCAACTGTAACCTTGGGTCTGTCTGTGTTTCCTGTAGGGCTGCTGGTTTTCCTTTGCGTTTGAAGCTCTGTCAGCCGGTGAATATGCACTTAGGAGTATGGTTTCTTCCTGAAGAACTGACCCCTTCGTTGTTATGAACGTCCCTCTGGCCCTGGCGACACTCCTGTCACGGTATCCTTTGATAGCGATGAGGCCACTGTCTTTCCGCGGTCAGTGTTTGCAAGATGTATTTCTCCATCCATTTACCTCCAACCTGCTTGTGTCCCTATATTTAGAACACATCTCTTCTAAGCAGTACATAATTGTCTAAATAGATTTTTTTTTAAATGTCTTTTAAATGAAGTGTCCAATCCATATACATTTCATGTGTCTATGGACGTGTATGGTTTAAATTTACCACTGCAGCATGTTTCCTATTCACCCTGTTCTTCTTTCTTCCTTTGCACGTCCTCCCTCGCTCTTTTGGATTGATCAAGTACACTGTGACGTCTTTTTATCTGTTAGCTCTGTCTATTACACAGGCTTGAAGGCGCTGGTTAGAGATGAGGAGTCACAGCCAACAAGGAGCGGAGAAGGGCACTCTTACTGTCTGGACGCCGGCCCCCCAGTCAAAGTGCCCCCAAGCTGTCCCGTGTTACAGGAAGGACAGCGGTGGTAAGTGCAGCTACACGGGCCAGGCTCTGCGCTCTGGGCCATGTCTCCAGGTGCACATAAGACACCCCCGGCCCTGCCTTCTACGTAAGCACAGATCACAGCCAGAGGGACTTCACAGTGCAGATGATGAGCTGATGACAGAGCCCATTCCTCTCTTCTCAGACGCTTACATTGCAAACACGGCTACTCACAGGGCTCTCTTGAAAGACACTCAAACTTTCTTTTGGGACCTAGTGGAGCTTTAAAACTCTTCAGGGGTCCACTTAACCCCGTCAAATAAATCTTCAATGCGTTTCTCCAATGCCCCAAAACTGCCAGATTTCCCAAGGCATGTCCGACCATGCTTAAGATTCCAAACCTCTCATTATGAGAACCACCGCTCAACAACTGTAAGCAAGGACTACTCATCAGTATTTTAAGATAAATGAGGGAAGCATAAATTCCAAATACGCAAAGAAAATCCACATTGAAGTCTATCCTTACTCACCACCTACATCCCCTTCCCTCCTTGGTCTTGTCACGTTGCGAGAAACAGTGTTTGGAAGACCTTTTGAGGTAGTGGTTTGTGAAGAAGGCTGGTTTGCAGTTAAAGTCCATGCGAGCCGTGATCCCAGCTGCTGCCGAAGACAGTCCCCCACTCCGGGAGCGTGATGAGGCTGTCTGAAAGGAGGAAAGAGCATTTCATATCTCCAAACACCCAGGCTACTCACTTGAAAGACAAACCGCTGCTGGAAATTCTGCCCCGTTACTATAGTGTATTATGTCATGTCAGAAACCTGAGCTGGGTGAGTGACGTCGCCCTACCCAGACCCATCAACTGATCAGTCCAAGGGCTCTCAGACCATTCAGCTGGTGTTCAGGCTCTTACTGGCACCTCCCACATATTTCTTAGCATAAAAATCAAAATTTGTTTAACTTCCCTTTACAAACACATAACATACGTTCTTCATCTAAAACCACTTTGAAATTCATGACTAATTTTAACTTCAAACTTTACACCTTTCATCCACTCAGCATTTGTTGAGCACAGAAGTTAAAAATCTGGAGTGCTGTCCCCTCTTCTGCATGCTCACCTGCCTCCCAGCATTTGCAGTGCTCAACATAAAAAGAAATACCGTAATATGCAATTAATTCAAAAATGCACAAATGTAAAGTCGAAGGCAAAAGCACAAAGGTCAAGACAGCTTTTGACGATTTGGAGAATATAAAAGCCACTCTCTGAGAGGCGCCTGAGTGGCTCAGTCAGTTAAGCGTCTGCCTTCGGCTCAGGTCATGATCTCAGGTTCTGGGATCGAGTCCTGCGTGGGGCTCCCCGCTCAGCAGGGAGCCTGCTTCTCTCTCTGCCCCTCCCCTACTTAATCTCTCTCTCCCCCCCTCTCAAATAAATAAAATCTTTCAAAAAAAAAAGTTGCTCTTTAAATTCTAAGAACCCGACAGCTGATTTCTGAGGACATGTTTTGACAACTGCAACAAAAATATCGCTTCCCAGGACTGCGCCACACAAACGAGCCTCCACGGGGCAGACTGATTTAGGCCCGGTGCCACACTGGCGGGCCCATCTGTCACCCACCGATGAAGTGAGAAGGGAAACAGAAACTGGAGAACAGCCCTTTCTCTTTTATATCTTCAATAGGAAAAAAAAAAAAAGTCATCAATAGCACTTGTTACATTATGACTTTCAACACAATTCTGAATTTAAGAGAAAAATTCTAAAGGACCACTTCCGTTCAAAGTTCTCTATAGGTTTTTTTTTTAATATCAAAACAATTATTCCAAATTCTAAGGTAAAAATGACAAAGTCTGTTCACTCCGAGCCAGAATACAGGTCAGAGATGAGCTCTCTAGAACCTCTTCTGCTGACTTTCCAGAACACCAGACTGCATCTGCAACTCGTGTGGTGCATACATTCGAGTTTCTAATGACGTGAACGTACTGTGTTTACGTCACACAATGATTTCCTATGATGCTATGCTCACGTGGAACACACACGGCCATGAATCTCTAGTCACTGGTCTTCTGGAAAAATACCCACTTCACGGCAGTCTGCTTTCATGGGATTGCCAGGAATGAACCACACATAGAAATACGTAAAAAGACAAGAAAAGCAAAGTTCCAAGTCCACTACTGTGTGAGCAGCTGTTTCATTCCCAACCACAATCTGTATCTCCTGAAAACGTGATGAGATCTGACAGCACGTTAACCATGCGTTCCTGGAGCTCTTCATCTTAATGCGAGAACTACACGGCAGATCTCAGCACTTGAGGACAAGACAGCTCTATTTTAGTTCACTTATTTTTTAAATAATTCAATAAAGAGAATAGCACACATCAGTGAAGGGGACAATATTCACTGAGAGATAAATATGGGAATACAGCAAGGGAAATGTCAATCAGTTACCTCAAAATGAAAGGCCCATCCTGTCACACTTCTGAACTAGGGCCTTTACTGATATGTACTTGCATTAACAGGTTAAGAGTAGACCAAAAATCATTATAGTCAACCACGAGAAGTGGAAAGAGTTCCCATCTGAAACAGAGTTTTTGGAAAGAATAAAATCCTAAGAGGAAGCCCATGAGATACAGTGCCTAGAACATCCCTGGCACACACGAGGCTCTAAAGAGACTTTCAGTGAACACACAAAATGCCTGATAAAGCCTGAGGATTCTTCTGTTTCAACTGGTTAAGCGATCCATGCGTGCAAGCCGGATTTACCCTGGAAGGAGAGACTGTGGCGTGGGGGTTGGGCCATTTAAGGCGTACACACTTATGCTGCTGACACCACTGCTTCCCATGCTGCCAGCGCTCTGGGCCGACGGGGTGCTACGGTCCTGGTAGTTCAGCGGGAGAGTCTGAGGCCTGGCGTAGTAGTACGGAGTCGAGTAAGCATCTCTTGGTAACGCTTGAGCAAATAATGCAGCATAGCTAGAAACCTGAAAATGAAGTCCATTAGGAATACAGAGGTATGGGGGCACCTGGGTGGCTCAGTCAGTTAAACATCCAGCCCTTGGTTTCAGTTCAGGTCATGATCTCAGGGTGGTGAGATCAAGCCCCACATCGGGCTCCACGCTCAGTGTGGAGTCTGCTTGTCCCTCTCTCTCCCCCTACTTGTAAGTGCTCTCTAAAATAATTAAATAAATAAAATCTCAAAAAAAAGAATACAGAGATATAAAATTACAGAATACTTCCCAAATCAATAAAGATAATTTATATTCAGATTTTAGTTCTTTCTGTACTTGATTTTGTACTCAGTAAACAATAATTTAATAGTCATACTTTTGAAATATGGCAGAACTGATAAAGTTTCAGAAAGTTTTCTAAACTCCAAAACTGCCAGATGGTCTGACAACTGAACATGTTCTTCCAAATCCAAGCAAACTAAAGCTCAAATAATCACTCAAATATTTTTGCAGGTGTGGCATTATTCTAAAATCAAAGAGGGCTCATTACTCAGGCAGAGGCTTTCAACATAAACAGGCCTCTTGCACCCACACTCCTGTCCCCTTAGGCACTCAGAGGTCTCTGTGGTAGAGTGCCTTCTCACACAAGACACTCTGGGCTCACAGCAGCCAGAGCGCTCTTCCCAACACTGCATGCGCCAGAAACTGAGCCCACGTGACAACGAAGTTTGCGCTGTCATGACAGTAATTAATGTTCATAATGTTATCTGAAGACACAAGAAAACCTGAACGGTCCTCTAACTTATATAGAATTATGCAGCTGTGCTCCTATTAGTAACTTGTGAAAACTGTTTTTATGCTCTATTCCATGGGACACCGTTATATCTGAGGTAATAATGTAACTCTGGAAAACATCTTAGGGACAAGCAGTGAGTGCCCTGTCTAAAGAAAGAAAGAGGGGTTCCTGGGTGGCTCAGTCGGTGAAGCGTCTGCCTTTGGCTCAGGTCGTGATCCCAGGGGCCTGGGATCGAGCCCTGCATCGGGCTCCCTGTTCAGTGGGGAGCCTGCTTCTCCCTCTGCCTCTGCTGCTCCCCCTGCTTGTGTTCTCTCTGACAAATAAATAAAATCTTTTAAAAAAAGAAAGAAGAGAAAATCTCTTGACTTTCCATGACTACCAAGAAAACTAGACAAGTTATTCTTTTCTCTTACTATGTTCTTAAGTACAGTAGCCAATTCCTATCAAAATTTGGTATAGTTGTCCCAATAAGACA
Source organism: Ailuropoda melanoleuca (assembly GCF_002007445.2). Taxonomy (NCBI): domain Eukaryota; kingdom Metazoa; phylum Chordata; class Mammalia; order Carnivora; family Ursidae; genus Ailuropoda; species Ailuropoda melanoleuca. The sequence goes on from NC_048224.1 coordinate 140,292,207, forward strand.
CTAAGTGTGCTTTATTTAAAAAGGTTCTGAATGCCCGGGTGGCTCAGTCGGTTAAGCATCAGACTCCTGGTTTCGTCTCAGGTCCTGATCTCAGGGTTGTGGGATGGAGCCCCACGTCGGGCTCCCTGCTCAGCGAGGAGTCTGCTTAGGATTCTCCCTCTCCCTCTCTCCCCCTACACCCCCAGCGCAGGCTCTCTCTAAAATAACTAAATCTTTACATAAATCTCTCCCTCTCTTTCTCTCTCTAAAATAAATAACTAAATCTTTAAAAGAAAAAGCCACTGAGCTGCTAAAACAGAGCCTCTCACCTTGTTCGGCTGCTTGCGTGGATCTTCACTAAGGCTTAGCAAGAGGTAGAGAATTGACCATTTATTTTTCAAAACTCCCTGTTTAAAAAGAGAACATTAAAAGAACAAGTTTGCACTACTCTCCAGTTTTATCTACCTTTCTCCTAAATTATCCTTATTTCCAAAACAGAAATGCTTTTGTTTAAACTCGCATGGTAACAAGTCTATGTTCATCTTTCACGTGTTGCAAACAGCGCTACCCAACAGAAGGCTGCAAATAACGTTCTCAAGAAGTCATTACCCCTGAAAACTAGCTCCAAAGTCCCTAATGAGAGCATGTTTTTGAATTACCCTATTCCGGGTTCCGGAAGAACAGCAATTCTCCCCTTAAAATAATTCTTAGGATAACCAACTTCCTGAACATAGTGATTATAAGAAAAATGCCATCATAAACAGGTGAATGCTCCCCCCCCTTTATCAAAGTGCCATTTAGGCCATAAAAGAGGATAGAAAGGAAAAAAAGAAAAAAAGGAATTCCAAAGCACACGACATGAATCTCAGCATCACGCATACCTAAACTCAAGGTTCTGAAGTAAGAGCTGCCAGGACAAGTAATCCCCAGGTTTCTATGTAAGGTTATCGTATGGATTTCATTAATTCCCAACTGTCTACCACTCCACCCTGATTCACAACCATTAACAGCAGCCCACCTTCAATACATTTTCCCCAAATTTACAGAGTATTTCTACTCTATTCATATGGCCTTACCTTTTAGAGTACATAAATGCCTTTATTTACAAAACTATGGGATCGTTATTTACTTTACACAAGTTCCTCATTATATAAAATATTCCTTGAAAGTTTCTTTAAAGAAAAAACTCATCTCGGGTACTTAACTTATGGTCTAACTTAAAAATCTTACACATAGTTTTCCAGAAATAATAAATTCGCCATCCCCAACAGAGTCCTCACTCTGGTGGCAAAGAGGCAAATGAGCAGATAGACTTTGGTGGGACACATGACATCTCAGACATGGGGGAGGGGTCATTTGAGTGGCCCATCGCTTATGAAAGGACCCCCAGAGAGGACAGGGTCTCCTAGAAGAAAGGGCGCACACACGCCGAGAAGGGAGCAGGCGTGGCCTTTTCTGGAACCGAAAACAGATAAACCCGGCTAAAGCCACGCAGGAGCAGGACGCGGACAATGGAATGAAGCAGCAGACAAAGGGGTCTCCTGTGTAGGACCAGGAAATGGGACAGCGGACACCTCTGAAGGCCTGACTGTACCGGCTGACAGTCCCCAGAGGCTGGACTGCAAAGGAGACAAAACGAGATGCACAGGAAACTGCAGTCATTCGGGAGGACACAGCCAAGGGCAAGGCGGGCCCTCGGTGACCCAGCACCCACCCAGGCGCCCTTCACAGCCTCCTGCGGGCCGGCCCCGGGCTCCCAGGGCTCGGATGATCCCTCAGGCCCACCGGGCCGCCTCCAAAGGACCGCTCCTTATCAGATCCCATCTCCTTGAAGGGTAAGGAGGCAATCAGCTAACAGCCCTGCCGCTTACAGGAGGCCCAGAGGGGACGTCCTCCACACGTCATCTCCCACCGTGGGCGCAACCACACGGGGACACAGGCTTTATTCTCTTCGCTCCACAAATGACGGAAACAAAGGTGAAACCCTGAATCACCGACCTGCATCACAGAGCCATACGCTGAGACGCAAACCAAGGTCTGCCTGATTCCAAGGGGGACAGAGGAGAGGCACGCACACCTGACAGGAACATTTAACAAGACTTGGGGACACAGCGGACATGGGGAGAGAGGTGGATTCAACATGACATTCAGCTTCCTAGGTTTTGGCAACAAACAACGTCAGCATTCACCAAAAGGAAAACACAGAGGAAAGAGCAGGGGTGCGCACGGGTGGCTGGGAACGGACGCCTGGGGGTACGGAACAAGAAAAGACAGAAGTGCTCCTTTCCGATCTGAGGGCGCCGAGCCGTAGGCCCCTGGGGGAGCTTCCTGAGGCGCGTGCGGTGCGGATGCCCCACAGGCTTCGGGAGGACAACGCGAGCTCCACCAGCGCAGCAGGAGTCCTGGGTTAGACCCGCCGCTCTCGCTTTAAAAACATAAAGATAACACACAGGGTGGAGACAGAGGAAAGTGTACAAGCGAACAAAACCGTGCACCAATTCCGCAAACGGCATCGCTAAAGGAGGGGGCGCCATTTCTGTTAACATAAGAGCAGCCCGAAGAGCATCTGACACCGGGGCTGTGCGGAGGTGTGCACACAACAGGGAAACAGGGACCGTCGCCAGCGAGGAGGCCTGAGAGACTGGGGAGGACAGGGCTCCCCAGAGCCAGGGAGCAGGGCATGGGGAGGTGGGGGCAGGAGCCCAGGGGCACCGTAGAGCCAGCGCCAAACCACTGCCTTGCAGGAGGGGAGGGACAGCCCGGCCTCACTCCCCTCCCACCCTGTCAGCTCCACGGGAAGCCGAGCAGAAGCCACAAAGCAAGGGAGCCCAGGGGCTGCCCCCCACAGCCCTCAGCCCTCCAGAACCCAAAGCAGGGCACAGAAGGGGGTGTGTGTCCGGGGGGCGGGGGACATCTGCTGGGCAACCGGGACAAACAACTCCAGCATCACAGATGTTTTAGATGCTTCTAAACCACTTTAGACCCTGTTATCTTAGATTCTGAAATCTAAGGAACCCTGATTCCGACCTGAAACTTCAACCATACACATAACTTGACCTTGAAATGTAAGAAGACACATTAGGGCACCGTAAGAACTGGAGGAACATCAGAGCAGGTACTCACTCGTGCTGGGAACACAGGCTCACCTCCGGCATGGGCCGGCCACCCCCCGGGCCACACCCTCACCACCTGCCCCTTTCTCCTGGCACGCACCACAGTGCACTTGCTGCCCTCCCCCCAACCCTCCTCCTCGAACTCTGTCAGCCAGTCCAGACTGCAGCCCAGAATTCCCGGACCCCGTCCCCGACTCCTGCCCGCACCTCACAGAGGACGCACAGCCAAGAAGGGCCTCAGTGAGAAGAGGGTAAAACCTCAAAACCAGGAACTACTGCTTTGGCAAACAGATGACACAGCTGTTAACCTGCACATATTTTTCTAACTTGTTTACTTACTAGTGTTGTACTATTGTGTCCTAATATCATTCATCCTGTTTCAGCCATGCAATGAGCCAAGCTGGTTTTGGGGGGTTAGCCCTAGGAAGCTGGCTGCCTAAAACACTGTTTAGGAATAAGCATTCAGTGTGTCAAACAAAATTTTGGAAAACAACCATTTTAAATTAGAAATAGAGAGAAACTTGAAAGACTTCAGAGTTTAATCACTAAGAGCCTTGGGCACAACTCAGTAATAACCACTGTACTGATGAGCAAAGCAGGAAACTTCTGTGGACCCCTCTTCTCTACGACAGGGACAGACGGCTAGATGAACTACGCTCCTGTACTCAGAATCACAGAACTCTCACCCTATGACTCAGTTAATGTATTCGTGTACAGGAGGGCAGAGTTTTCTATTAAAAAAAAAAAAAAAGGTTAAAAAAAAAAAAAAACCACAAACCACTTGTGTGCAAGTTATCAACATCCAGTCACAAAATGTTCGAAATCAAAATCTTTTTCAGTTATTCACTTCACCAGCACCAATTAGGGTCTGATATCAGAACGCTGGCGCATACCTAGAAGACAAGCTCTCGCTGTTACCTGCAGTCAAGACTCCCACCAGTGTGCTTCCTCTCTGTGAGGGAACGGAGCCTTTTGTACTCTAAACTCAGCTGTCCAAATTCCGATGACTCTCCCCGTGTGGCTTCCCTCGTCTTTAAAAGCAACGTGCCATTAAATCCAGGTAAAACTTAACTCTTAATACTGAAAAGCTCTTAAAAAGCAAACACAATCTACAATAAAACCCATTACCCAACGTAGAAAAGTGAAATGTGAGACAAGTCCCCAGAGGGGTCTGACAGCCTCACCCCCCGAGGACACGTGGTACCTGTGAGTGCAGCTTTCTGTGCAGCTCTGAAAACAACGCAGCGTCCGCTTCTCGTCTTTGCCGGATAACTGAAAAGTTATAAAAGAAGAGAAGCGTGTTAACCACGTACACCAAAATCCCTTTTATGATCCTGTTTCACCCACGGAAACAGGTAACGGACACCTGAAAAGAATCCTGAGCTTAAGAATCGAAATAACTCGCCAATAAGCGACATTTCAGCTCTACGAATTTGGTCAATGCATTTAATATATGACATCTGTAAAATATGGACAATATGGGGCTGGAACAAAAGAGTTTATGAGAAAGTCAGCCAAAGTAATAGAAATGATGGGACCTTTTAGATTCTGCCTACAAATATTAATAAGCAGTCCAGTGAGGCCAACTACCACCAGTTGAACTCGTTAATGATTACCTGGAAGGAGAAATGTAAAGTAAAAATACCATGGGAATGGTAAATTCAAAAGGCAATAACTAAAACGTCTATCGTTCATGACAGCCTGACTTGAAACCACACATTGCAAGCATTTCTGTGAACATGGACAGCAAATGCTAGTAAACGTCTTCAGATGCCTGCCCTACACTCACTAGTTTCCCGAAAGCCATAGTAACACGTGAGGAGGCCGTGCTCTGATCCGTTCTGTGAAGGATGAGGCTACACGCTGGGCCCGGGCCCCGAGGGAGGAGACCTCACGTACCCACACCTACACAACACTGCGCACGCCAGCTGTGCCTGCGTGCCTCTCATAGGAGCCCCGCCGCACCTGCTCCTGGAGAAGAGGCACCGCCTTCCCCATCTAGCTAACAGCGCAGGACTGGTTTCTTAAATCTCATCAGCCAAGTTCACTTAGCTCTACATGCTCCAGCTGGTTTGCAAAAAGACAGCAACTGGCTTGATGGCCAGTACATGATTTTTCATATACATCAGCTAGGAATGGGTCTTGGTATCATGTTCTGATCTTACGAACCACATACCACAAGCTTCATCATCCCAATCACATCTGCACTGTCCAGTCATCCTATGCAGGAAGGTAAAGCTACCTTTAAAATTTACTGTTACAAAATGCATTCAACTAAATTAATGCAATTAAAATTTAATATAACTTACTTCCTTCTAAAACATATAAAAATACTCCAAATAAATTAAATCATTAAATTAAGCAAGAAATGTTCTTTCTAAAGAATGAAACCGACACTAACTCATCACGCATAATAATCGTGGGACAATAAAACAGTAAATAATACAGATAAAAATAAATAGAATATTCACCAGAAAGTGAGGTTTTATCTATCAGATTGCAAAACAAATCTTTATGTACAATGTACCCCACTCGCTAATGTGAAAAAGAAATCATTATGTGTTAAATTTTGTCACGTGATGAGTTTGCAATTTATCTCAGTATAAAACATACTAGCACTTTATATTTTAAATCAGCCATATAAAACGGAAAACGATTTTTGCGTTATCTCAGAGGATAGAACTACCCTAATTCAAGCAATCTACCAAAAACTGTAATCAAATATCAAAAATATTAAAATGTAAAAACTGTAATGAAATATGGTAAGTCAGTGGTGACCGTTACTGAGAGGAACACTCCACCGGCTGCAGCTGGGCCACTCAGAGGAGGGGGACTCCGAGAGGGGTGCTGACAGCAAGGGGTGCCCAACAGAAGCGATGGACATCTGGTGGGCCAGGCAGAAGAGGCGTGCTGTGTCAATACACAGCAAGTGTTACTTCAAAAACGCAGAAGACACACACACACACACACACAAGCCATGCTGGCTGCGGCTTTCTTCTTACAGGAAACCCCAAGACCTCCTTGCAATATCCACTCCAACAAGGTCACTGCCGGTTCTGCAACTCCTGAGCTTAGACGCTTTTTTATTTAAATTCAATTAGCCAGCAAATAGTACATTAGTTTCAGACGTGGTGTTCAATAACTCATCAGCTGCGTACAACACCAAGTGCTCATCACATCACGTGCCCTCCTGAATGCCCACGACAAACTTTATTTTTAATTACTACCTGTATGCGTGATATGCTCACCAGGAGGCCTTGAAATGTAAATCTGCAAAGGGAATGATCTGTTAATATAGTACCTAACAGCTGGAGTTGTCACTAACAATCCAAAACGTAAAATAATCTAAAGTCTGAAATACAAAAATGATCTAAGATGCAATAGTCATCAGGGTTCAAGAAGAGTAGTGTTGTTATATTCAGTTTTATTGACAAGAAATGTAAATAAAAATAAGATTTTAGCGGTTAATAGCAGGATAAATACTCCCGTCGTGCCCCTTCCATAAATAATACATCGTGCTCGACACCACCAACGGATGGGTCATTTCAGAGCCGCCCGCTCATCGGACCCAACCGTGCCAAGGTGAGGATCACCAGGAACTCGAGCACCACGGCCCCCCCAGCAGGGCTAGGTGGCTCTGCAGCAGGCCGTGTACAGACCACCGGTCAAACGCGGTCAACGACGCACCAGCTGGGCGTTGGAGACTATGTCATGAAGAAGGCATCATTACCAGTCAGCCAACCCAGTCAGAAGGAGGTCCGAAACCCATTCTGTCTGGGCAGGTAACAGCCGGGCCCCAGCAGGGAGACGCCTAACCCTCGTAGCAAGGCTGGCTCTCGGGGCAGCCGAAGCTGGGCTTGGACAGCCCAGAGAACTGCGACGGGCCGGCCTCCGGAGAAAAGCCTCCAACTGGCATGAAGAGAAATTGTTGTACGTGGGTCCTTCTCTGCAAAGCCTCCCTCCCTCAGTCAGTCCCAGAGCCACCTCACACAATCAGAGAACACATCAGTAACCCAGTGCTAAGAAATGGAAAGCTTTCCTCTCGAAGGTGATGATGTCTAAGAAAGCCTTCAGTATCCGCTCGGAGTTAAAATGTCACAACTTCTAAAGTACTAGAAGTCTGGATACTGACACTCCACAGAAGCAATACTGAGCTGTTTACTGCCAAGAGAGTGTTCTAGGATGTCTGGTCGAAGGTGCATCACACTGCAAACCACGCTACGCAGAGGAGCTCACATGAAGCCCTTCCTCTCCCTCACTCTCACACTATGCTGTCCACGGTTTCACAACAAGCCTCGGGGCACTTGGACGGCTCCATCGTGAAGCATCTGACTCCTGATTTCGGCTCAGGTCATCACCTCAGGGTCCTGGGATGGAGCTCCGCCCGCATCAGGCTCCATGCCCAGTGGGGAGTCTGCGTCTCTCCCTCCCTCTGCCCCTCCCCTCATGCTCTCTAACTCAAATTAATAAATCTTTGAAAAAAATAAAAAATAAAACACGTCTCTTGCACTATGTTCTAATAAAAGACACAATTAAGTTGCCCGTATTTTTAATACATGTTTTTATATCCACGTTACAGCACCTGCAGCTGCACTGTGCCTGCGAGCGCACGTTACTTATGTATGTATACACACGCATGTACACACAAGTCCAAGACCCCTACACAGCGCAGCACCGAAGAAAAATACGTACGTTCTTTCTTGATTTTTTCAGCTACAAGAAATTCGTCTCTTTCAACAGTCGGGGCAAAGTTGCTGCCAATTACTCGCACGGCGTACTGGAACTGCTGGGCTACGTCAGCTGCAAGGTGAACACAAGGACGCAAGTTACTGCCGGTCAGGGTAAGCTCTGAGCACCTCCTGTTTCCAAGTGGGCACGGTGGCCTGGGCACATCTATCAACCTCCCACCTTCCTCAAGTTTTAACTGAGCAGACAGAGGAATTGTTAAGAAACCAAAGCAAATGAATGAATAAATGAAATACAGTTCCATAAAACAGAAAAGGAGACAGCAACAGGGCCACAGTCTGAAGAATCCTAGGAGACAGACAATGAGCTGGACCGATAATTACTGAAAAGGAGCAGGGAAAGTCACAGCCCAAACACAGTACGTGAGAAGCAGACCAGTTCCAGAGAACTCCCGAGAATCCCCAATGCTGAGTGGCATCTACACGTACGGAAAACCAAAGTGGGCCTTGGGAATCAAAGCGAGCAACTAACGTAACAGACCGCGTCTGCACCTCGGATTGAGAGGAGGGTTTTAAACACGGATGTCTGCCTCTACTCCCTTCAACAACACCACTAAACTGAGAATAAAGAATTTTGTGTTTTTGTTTCTACAAAAGCAGAAACCCACAAGGGCAAAGAAAACAAGGCAGAAACCACACCAAAGAGAAGTCAACCGGTGTGAGAAGCTGGAAGGCAGACCGACTGGTGGGAACTGGTTCAAGACAGTGAGATCCGGGGACGCCTGGGTGGCACAGCCGTTAAGCGGTTAAGCGTCTGCCTTCAGCTCAGGGCGTGATCCTGGCATGATAGGATCGAGCCCCACATCAGGCTCCTCCACTGGGAGCCTGCTTCTTCCTATCCCGCTCCCCCTGCTTGTGTTCCCTCTCTCGCTGGCTGTCTCTCTCTCTGTCAAATAAATAAATAAAATCTTTAAAAAAAAAAAAAAAAGACAGCGAGATCTGAAATTCAAGGTCCGCTTGGGAGGGGTGGAGGCGCACAACACAAACGCCAACAAGAAACTCAGTTCCGTCTGCAGAAGCCCAGGGAGGATCCGCGAGCAGGGAACTCCACAGCTCGGATGACGTGAATGAACCGGGGCAGAAGAGGACTGGTGGGAAGTCTGGCTGGAAAACAGACTCCTGGGTCCTCTCCCCCTTCTCATTCACCCAGACAACCACGGAGGACCTCACCCAGGCAAATCACAGAGGGTGTGGCTGGGACACGAGGACAGCAAAGGACATGAAGGGAAGGTAGCAGACTGAACTTACAGATCCCAGCCCTCCTTCCCAGACGCCGAGAGCCGATATCCCTTCACAGCAACACTAGCAACACCCCCTACCTTCCCACTGAAGCACAACCCCCCCGCAAGGCACACCCCAACCTACACCAGGCAAAAAACGTTAACAAAACGAAATTCCCAGACAAACCCACAGGCACCACGGGCAGAAGTGCCTTTCTCAGTCACTGGAAAAATGAGTGAAGAGAAAATGAGCAAGGATGCAGACCTGAGCACCCCAACAAGCCAAGCCTAACCAAGCCTAAGTGATGCTTACGGGATGTTCTGCTCACCAACAAAAGAATGCACGTTCTTTTCAAATACACATGGAACACTCACCAGGACAGACTGCACTGGGGTGACAAAACGAACCTCATTAAATACAAGATAACTAAAATCATTATTGCAGAGTGGCAGAGTGATCTCTCTAAAACACAAATAATATCATCACTGTGCTTGAACGCTCCCAACACGCCCAGAATAAAACCCAAACTCACAGGACGGCCTACCCGACCCAGTCCTGCCACTTCAGCAACGCACCTCCCGCCTCTCGCCTCCCAGCTGTTCTGGCTACGCACCCGCCAAGCCTTGCAGTCTTGCCAATCCTTGAGCACACGACACCTGCTTCCAACTCAGACCTTGACCGTCTTCTCCCACATCTTCCTGGGACTCCTTCTACCGCGTCACTTGGTTCCCTATTCAAATGTCACCTCCTCACACTGCCTTCCCATCTCAAGCACACCCAAACACACACACACGCAGGGCAAGCATATAGCACAGAACGTGTTCAGGACTTGGTGAATACAAAGGGGGGAAAAAAGCAAAAAGAAATAATCAAGAGTGTTTCTATGGAATCCTAACATTAGCGAGTAGCTTTAATTTTCTCCCTCATACTTCTCCACACTTGTAAAGCTTTCTAAGTGGTAAAATACTAATTGTATATATAGTACAAGTGGTGTTGGGGTGCCTGGGTGGCTCAGCTGGCTACGCATCCAACTCTTGATCTCAGCTCAGGTCTTGATCTCAGGGTTGTGAGTTCAAGCCCCACATTGGGCTCTACTCTGGGCATGGAGCCTGCCTAAAGAAAAAAAAATGTGGCATTAAAAACTACTTGCTTACAAAGGGGTACCTGTAAAACTATGCTACTTAAAAAATACTTTCAGATTCCCATGATCCTGAGTTCTACAAAAAAGTTTACTAACAACCTATTCAAATACCTCAGACTAATATCTCCACTCCAAACGTTTCATTAAGTTTTGACTTTTCTAACAAACACTCAAACCTCCTCCACACCAGAAGCACACTCTCCCCCAGCCCACCCCCCACCCTCTGCACGAAGCACCTGTGGTCCCGTGCAGCATCTCACCCTCACCTCGTTGGCCACCTTCCATTTCGCCATCTCCTTGCCAACCAAGTTTGCCATCAATCTTTCTTGCTGATATCATGTTTGAAAACCCATCTGCTATTTTTAAATAAAACCTACCTAAGTTCCAAGAGTAGTTGCAGAGAATAGCGACTATTAAATTCACAGTGGAAATTATTCTCTATTTAGTGAGCCTAACCATCAAAGATTAAAAAGCAAAATACCAAATAATGCTGACTACAAATTTCTAGTTTCATATTCCCCAAATCCTATTCCGTTTCTGGAGTCCAGCCGAGCTCAATCAGTAACTGGAGGAATAATCCCGAAGCTCCTACTCTATGCCGAACACCATGGGCCCTAAGCACGGAACAGACAACACTGGTTAACAAGGCAGTCTTAGAATCCAATGAGGCAAGTCACTGCACAAGGTGATTAGTCTGTGGTCAGAGCTGCTCAGAAAATGAGCAGGACACCACGACAGCAAACGACAGGGAGGACCTCGCAGAATGGCCTCTCAGGGAAGGCCTCTCTGAGGGAGGAGCCTGCCATGTGAAAGGACATGAAGAGATGCACAGGGCTACTGTGTACATGGTTTCTCAAAGGACGCCAATGCCACTGGGCTCTAAAATCCAAATTGTAAAAGCTAAAGTCATTCCGTTGAGACTCCCAGGTGAGGAGGTCCAGGCTGTAGCTCTTTGATGATTGGCTCAGTCCAAGATTAAAATAGAGTATTCAACTTTTTTTTTTTAAACCACAAAACACCTCAGGAATGTGTTCTGTCCCCACCTCTAATCTGCTCTGGGTGTCAGAAGCCTGGAAGGGAAGCCAGGGCTCCTCTGCCCAGCCTCTGAGAAGAGCCCTTTGAGAAGAACCGGGCACCAGTGAATTCAAGGACACACCGCCCGACAAGTAGCAGAGAGCGGACACTGTGATCGCACACACGCTCGGAAACCAGAGGGCGTGTAGAACAAGCAGGAGGGGACCGAAGCCAGAGGCTGTGCCATGGGCGGGGCCCGCACTGTCTGGCACGCAGAGAAATAAGCTGTCACATGCTACACAGAAGAACGGGAAGGAATGAATTCAAGACATCAGGTTCTGGAACCAGAGATGTGGGTTCCAATCCTGGTCCTGCAATTCCCTAGCTCAGTGACAGTGAGCAAACTACTTACTCTCTGCACCTGTTTCCTCAGCTGTTAGGTGAGGTGTAATAGTAAGTACTCCAACCTCCCAGCATCACTGGGAGCTAAACACACTAGCTCACAGGGCAAGCACGGTGCCTGGCATAGAGGAAGGGCTTGAAAAACATTAGCTGATATTATCATCATTATTAATAATCTGAAAATGTCATTTCCATGCATGTTATGTCTACCATAGCCATTAACACCATAAATCAACAAAGCGCCCAGCTTTTAACTTCTCAGCAAGATAATATGGTCTTCGTCTTGTAGATTACACGTAGGAAACGAATTAATTCTCTTATCTGGTGTGATGAGGTTTCTTCTCTAGAAAGGACCATTTGGCCGCAGCTCAGAAGAGGGGCTGGAGGAGGTATGACACCAGGGCAAGAAATGCACTGGGACTGCCTGGTTTCAATCTCAAATGTGAAGCCTCCAAGAGCACTTAGATGTGGGCCCGAGAGTTTTTAAACGACAGCTACCTTTTATATCCCAAAAGGGTTCCATGCACTCAGATTAAAGAACACAATGCAGAGATGCACGGAAAGCCACGAGGCTCAGGGGACTGCAAACGCTGCAGCTGTGTGCTCTCTCTCGAGGGCGTCCCAAGGTGACCGGGAGACACTGAACGGACCGGGGCGGCCGGAGTCTGTGCCCTGCTGCCCCTCCGACAAGCAGACGCCGCCGCTACCCTACAGGACCGGACAACGCGCCAGCTAGAGTTCAAGTGCGCTGTGGAGCGCCGGGGCCAGCCACGCTGCGTCCCTCCACATGCGGGTCAAGTGACTGCGGGTCAAGTGACTGCAGGGTAGTGTGGCAGGGGCCAAGCTCCCACATTCTGCACAGGGGGCCCACGAGCCTCATTCTGCATCAGCATCCAATGTAGACCATTCAAACTGACAAGGTGTGAAGACTGAGATACAGTAAGATACACTGTAGACACAACAGATACACTGCCCGGCCACCAGTGACCCCCCTCCCTCCCAACCCTGTTATCTGGGTTTCCCCTGAACCACAGGTGATCCGATGCTCAGCTCCAACTGAATGAAAAGCAATGCTCCAAGACAAAAACAAAAATAAAAAACAGTGCTCTAGATCTGTGGGTCTCAAACTGTTTGGTCTCAGAGCCCCTTTGCCCTCTTAAGATTGAGGATCCCAAAAAGGATATGTTTATTTATATAGGTTAAATCTATCAATATTTACTGTTTAAAAATGTAAACCAAGATCACTTTTACATATTCTTTTCTTTTTTTAAGATTTTATTTATTTATTTCACAGAGAGACAGCCAGCGAGAGAGGGAACACAAGCAGGGGGAGTGGGAGAGGAAGAAGCAGGCTGGGGGTGGGGGAGCCCAATGCAGGGCTGGATCCCAGAACACCAGGTTCACGCCCTGAGCCTTAACACTGCACCACCCAGGCGCCCCTAATTCATTTTAAAATAACAATAAGCCAACTAAGAACAACTTTCAAATGAAGCCTAAAACTCTGAAATTTCAGTATGTTAACAGACATTTAGTGCACATTTCAACATACATTTACGTTTTAATGTCTAGTTAATATACAATGATTTCCCCCAAGTATATATAACCAAGGGAAGACCATACTTATTGGGAACTTCATCAACAGTTCCTCACCATTTTTGGAAAATCATGACAGCAACTGCAATTCCGCTTGAGGCTCAAAAACTTTCCTCTGACTGCACTGCAGCTCAGACACACTCCCAGCACTGCTACAGATCAGGGTCTTAATCCAATGCACAGTGTACTGACCTCATACCTAAGCATTTATGTTGAAACACTTACCGAATAAAAACTCCTGTATTTGTTATCCCTTGTTAGAAAGAGGATTACGAAGTATGAAAAGGAAAGTTGCCCCTGACAGAGGAGAAACACTGTAATATCAAGAACACTTTCCAAAGGCAGAAATGACTACCCAAAGATATAATAAGTAAAATGTGCTCTGGGAGAGAGGCAGGGATATAGAAAGAATTTTCCAGTCACTGGCTGGCAGTATGCATTTCAAGCAAATTCTCAGGCTGGAAAAGGTGAGAAATAATGGTTATACTAACTTTATAAAAATGTCAAATAACATTATAGCTAGGTGCTTTCTTTCTGAGGGTCCCTGGAAGCCAACTATTATAAAATTTTAAATACTTTAGGAAAAACTGATTCATATGAAAATCATATTAAAAATAACAAGGGATGCCTGGGTGGCTCAGTTGGTTAAACGTCCAACTCTTGATTTCAGCTCAGGTTGATGATCTCAGGATCCTGGGATGGAGCCCCACATCAGGCTCCCGGCTGGACATGGAGCCTGCTTAAGATTCTCTCTCTTCACCCTTCCTCTGCTCCCCCCAGCTCACTCGCTCCCACAGGCGCTTTCTCTCTCTCTCAAAAAAAAAAATAAAATAAAATAAAATAACAAGTATCAGGGAGCCTGGCTGGCTCAGTCATAGAACATGCAACTCTCGATCTCAGGGTCATGAGTTCAAGCCCCACATCAGCATAGAGCCTACTTAAAAAAAATAAATAACAGGTATCAATTATTCCTCAATATCACAGCACTGAAAAAGCAGTATTACAAAAGCATAAGGTCAATTGTTTGTAACATGACATTAGAAAAAGAACTAATCAAATGTTCTTAGTTATCAGATAAAACACCACTAACAAAAAAATTTAACTGTCAAACAATATAAAGGCAGCAATTAATATTAGTAGGCAGAACAAATTAGAACAAGGCAAGCTATTAAATTCTTATAAATTCTTCAGTAAACAGCATAATTTGGAATTATGAATATAATAATTGTTTGGCAATCCTGGCTGTTAAGAACAGAATAGGGAATCATCTTTAATGCATTTTATGATACACTTTATTCAGAGGATCCCCTTGGGATCTCACAGAGAGCCTATTCACTCTTAATTTATTTTTTTTTTTAAAGATTTTATTTATTTATTTGACAGAGATAGAGACAGCCAGCGAGAGAGGGAATACAAGCAGGGGGAGTGGGAGAGGAAGAAGCAGGCTCATAGCAGAGGAGCCTGATGCGGGGCTCGTTCCCGTAACGCCGGGATCACGCCCTGAGCCGAAGGCAGACGCCCAACCGCTGTGCCACCCAGGCGCCCCTCACTCTTAATTTAAACACAATTCTAAGTACAGAGAGAGGAGGGTGTAGAACTTTGCTGAAGATAAGTGCTTTAATCTCCTGGAAGGGGTGAAACAGTCAAACAAAAGGAGCCTCAAATTTTTTTTAAAAAGATTTTTTTAATTGAGAAACACCATGCTACCTCACAATGAGTGACCTCCGAAGTCCAGCTGTGACAATGGGAACAGACAATTTGTGTGGTTTGTCCCCGGAGGAAAGCTGAGGACCGCCGGTATAATGAAAACACTGATGTTAGATTTAGTCATAATCAACAAGCTTTTTTTTTTAAATAATACTTTTTATTATATCATGTTAGTCACCATACAGTACATCCCTAGTCTTGATGTAAACTTCCATGATTCATTACTTGCGCACCATGCAACACGTGCCCTCCTTAATACCCATCACCAGCATAATCAACAATCTCAGCTCTCTTTGCACTTGGTCCTTCTCCCCAGGACCCTTTCCAGATGCTCCAGGGCCCCCTCACGCCATTCAGGTCTGTTTAAACATTTCCTCAGAGGCTTTCCCTCACTTCTTCCCCCTTTACCCCACTCTATTTTCATTACGGCACTTACCACTAACATACATTTACCTATTTTATCACATCTCCTCCACTAGAACGTAGCATTTCCCAGAGGAATGACTTGTCTATGTATTTCTGCATCACCAGCACCTAGCATAATGCCTAGGGGTGGCAAGCCCCAAGATTTGCTGAATGAAAAAGTGACAGAGTTAAACTTTGTAAAATGTAGCAAGAACTGTGCAAAGTTGGTGTAACTTAATAGGCCCCAAAAAAAAAAAATCCCTCTTTATCCCTTTACCTTTATCATAGAACATCAAATAAATTATGTACCTAATTGTCATGAATCATGAAAGGTCCAAATTTAGTCTCAGTATTTTAAAAGTAATCTTTTTTAAAGCCTTCCAGCAAAAATTGCACAATTTCTTTGCCGCATCATGGTGAAGGAACATAACCCAGTTTCTTCAATTACCCAGAACTCCTGCACGGTGCATCCCCACTCACCTCTCCCGCCAAAACAAATACCAAGAGAGAACGAGCCGTGCCATTTTTTAAAGCACCGCGACCACATAACGTCTTTACACACTGTCCAGGGCTGCGTTTGGGAAGCAGTATTTGCAGGGTGAACTCTGCACGAGTAGCTTCATATCGAAGGCAACCGTCAGGCCTTAGAAGAAAAACCTGGCAGGCAACAATCGTATACACCCCCTCCGCGTCCTACTCAAAGCGGCTAGATCTTCCTAAGGGGCAGGGAAAACGCTGCGGCTCGCCACCACCTGGCAACCCCCTTTCGCCGCGTCACCCTCAGCTTGGTCACAGCCGTGTGACCCGGCCCAGTCCACCGTTCTGTCCGCTCCCTGCCCTGTCTACCCGGTGACTCTCGAGAAGGTGAACGTGCTCGCCGGCCGCCTGCCCCCGGCTTCACCCCCCGCCCCGACCGCGGTGCGGGGCAGCGGTGACTCAGCCCCTCCGAGCCCGGCCTCCCTCCCGGCCGCCCGGCCTCCGCCCGGGGGCTGCAGCACTCTGCAGGCGGGAGGGCGCAGCCTGGGGCAGCCCTGCCCCGGGGACGCGAGCCCCCGCGGCCCCCGGGAGGCCTTGGGGCCTCACGCGGACCGGCGGTCTCCTGGACGTGCCTCGGCCCCGAGCCGCCGGCCCAGCCCCGCTACCTTCGCTCCTGCCCAGGATCCGGCAGCACAGGTTCTGCAGCAGGACGTTCGGCGACTTCTGGTCCGGGGTCGCCATCCTCGCCCGGGACGGCCCACGGGGGCCCTGCAGAGCCCCTGGCCTCGCCCGCCCCACGCCCTACAGGTTACACACGTCCCAGACAGGCTACGGCCCCGCGGGCAACGCCGGCGACGAGGCCGCCATTTTAACGGAACCCGCCGAAACCGCGCGCCCTTCCCACAATGCTCCGCTTCTTCCGGCGTTCGGGGCTGCGGGTGCGCCCGCCTGAGAGTTCCCCGCTCCGTTTGCGCGCAGTCCCCGGACCACAGCTACCAGGCCTGGAGGGTTCCGGTACGGGCGCCCCAGCCGCTCGCTGGTCGAGCGGCTCACAATGCTCCCGGTGTTCAGACCCCCCCCCCCATACTCATCCCCGCCAGAGGGTCAGGACGGCCCAGAGTCCCTCCACGCCCCCGCCAGAGGGTCAGGACGGCTCAGAGCCCCCCACATCCCTGAAGTCAGGACGGCCCCTGATTTGGTTGGTGCCCAATAGCACCTTTATAGTCCAAAAATTGTTTTATCATTATTGGTTCAAGTTGCACTTTTGGTGAAAGAAGTCTATGTAAAGGAGTACAAAGCTTCATGACTTTAACATGTGGCCGACGTTGACCCCGGCTTTCTCATTTTCATTAGAGCAGCCTGTGGTATCCACCATTTAAGCCGAGACCCTTCTCCCGCGAAACCAGTCATCAGAGGACCCCGGCAGGCAGATGAGGGCTGGGAGGACAGGGGAAGCCCTGAGGACAGCGAGGTCAATCAGCGGGCAGTTACCAGAAGGCATTTTCAACTCCGTTGTGGAAGCTTTCACACCAAGCAGGGAGGAGCTCAGGCACCCTGGGCTAGGGGCTCAATCCACAAATCCACTGGTCAGAGATGTGGGATGCAGGCAGGCCGGAGCTCCGAACAGTCAGCCCAAGGGCAACACTGACTCCACTCTGGACTAAACGGTTTCTTTCCTGAGAATTTGGAATTAAAAGAGTGTATATCCCCAGATGGCCTGAAGTACCTCAAGAAAAACGGGCAACTTCCAACAATCCAGTGAGCTGAGCAGAAGAGAAGACTCGAGCCCGTCCCTTCCCAGGCTGGAGGAGAACAGCAAGCCTCACGAACCCGACCACCTGAGGCTTCCTGCTGGAGATGACGCCTAACTCGAGTCCACTGAAGAAGGGCCAAACCAGAGGGTGAATGAGACCATTGGAAGGCCAGCGCCTCACACCCAGAGCAGGAGCCAGTGTCAGAGGCCCGCATGAGGCGCTATCTCTCTTCCCTCCCAGCAGTCCTGCTGCGCCTGCCGGGTTCTGAGGTAGCAGAGTGCTGCCACAGTTCTGACAGCAACCCCACAAGCACCCGAACCATGCCAGGCACAGAGAGGGAGGGACACTAGAGGACGCCTGGCGCAGCAGAGCAGACGTGTGCTGGGGTGTCCTGACCATCATCCCTGACAATCACTGAAATTTACGGGAATGGGCCTTTGCTCTTCCAGTTTGAAGATGGAAACACAATCGGTGAGCATGTAACAGGATGTGCGAAGAATTGACAACTCGGGTACGAAACCGAGGACCCTACATTTTAAAGAAAGCCACGGAAAATGGGAGGCAGATGCCACCTCAGGATTAATAGGACATAGCCAAGCAGACATTGCTAATTCTACAGCCATCACCCCGTCCTGGAATTCCATCCACTGCTGGGCAGTTGACCATGGAGAAGGTGGAGGTTCCGGAGGTCCTGCAACGATTTCAGGGACATCAGGACCTGCCCTGCCAGGAAACTGCAGAGGCCATACCCCTTGTGCAGAGCCCTCAGGGAAAGTCGTGTGTGTCCCACAGAGGATTAGCCTCAGATGCCCACACAGAGAGGGCATCGATGACCATTCAGGGCTGAGAGTGAGGACCACTGACAAAAGGTGTGGCCATGTGCAGAGTTAACCACAAGATGTTTAACCTCCATCCTGATCCCTCTGTCCGGACTCCAATTCAGGGAGTTAGAATGAGCAGTGGGAGGTGAAGGAAGAGAGGACAGACGTCACCTCCCGTTGTCAGGTGCCTTAGGCTGGTGAGGCCTGGCTGCACAGAGATGGGGAAAAGCCATGAGCTTCAGACTGGATCTGACATGAAAGCTTTGAATTGACCTGGACAGAACATTTTAAAAACTGAACAGGACTAAAAGGCCATGGATGCCTCAGGTGTCACTAAGAACAAGACTGGAGGGGAGCTCCCTCACCAACTGGGGCTGCTTACCTGGAGGGTTCGACTGTGGCTGCATGCAGGACAGGCCAAGGCTCCCCTGTGTGCTCTCAGAGCCACTGCCTGCTGCTCCCCGATCTGCCCCACATCCTAGAGGACACTGTAATGCAAGCTCCCGGGACACCTGGCCTCCTGGTATATTCAGCCAAAGGAGTCCCTGCTCAGGAACTGGAGGACAGGAGGAGACGACCAGAGGTCTCACCCTAGAGCCTCTGCCCCTCGCCTTGTCCACACCAGCAGCTGAAGGTCCTGTATGGCAGCACCTACTACCGGCTGCTCCTCCGTTCACGGTTCCAGTCTCCTCTGTGCAACTCACTCCCCCTGGAAGATTTAAGCACGTGGGATACGGTAACATCAGCTCTCCTTATTGTATCTTCAGCCCTATGAAAATTAGCCACTTTCTACACCTGCTACTCTCAGTGCCTGACCACCTCCTTCAACCCCATATAACTAAGTCCCTGTATTACATCCCCTGTGTTCCTTCAACCCCATATAACTAAGTCCCTGTATTGGGTCCCCCTGTAACTAAGTCCCTGCACTGGGTCCCCTTGTAACTCGGTCCCTGTATTACGTCCCCTGTGCTTAAATTGCTGGAGTGGTTTCTGTTTTGCATTGTCCTCACTATATAGTTCTTGCTAATAGGAATGATCCCAGGGAAGAGATTCTCCATTGGGATTCCAGGTTTAGGTTGCTCACATGTCTGAGCTCAGATATGTTGGGATTTTTTTTTTAAGATGTATTTATTTATTTGTCAGAGAGAGAGAGAGAAAGTGTGCGGGGCTGGGGCAGACGGAGAGGGAGAGAGAGAGAATCTCAAGCAGCCTCCATCCTGAGCCCAGACACAGGGCTTGATCTCACTGCCCCGAGATCATGACCTGAGCCAAAATCAAGAGTCAGATGCCCAACTGACTGAGCCCCCCAGGGGGCCCCGTTGGGATCTTTTTGAAGGTGAAATCCATTGCATGTTGAAGCACCAAAATGGGTTTACATGATCACGTGTGGGCGCTCCTGACAGTGCTGGCTGATTGCAGGACTTTGGGAAGTTAAGCACCTACTGTAGTCGGCTGTCTGGGCAGCAGCGGCGAGACCAAGCGTGGGTGGGAGGCCTGGACTGGAGAGTGTCTGGGAACCCGGGCATAGCTTAACGTGTAGTCACAGACCAGGGAGCTCCAACAGCAGCCCTAAGAGGGAGCTCTTACTCTTTTTTTTTTTTTTTTTTTAGATTTTATTTATTAAGAGAGGGAGGGGAAGAGTGCATGAGTTGGGAGGGGCAGAGGGAGAAGGAGAGCGTCTCAAGTGGACTCTTAGCGCAGAGCTGGAAGTGGGATTCGATCTCACAGCCCTGAGACCATGATCCGAGCTGAAACCAAGAGTTGGACGTCTAATTGATTGAGCCACCCAGGTGCCCCTCTTTTTTTTTTTTTAAAGGTTTTTTATTTATTTTTAAGTAATCTCTACACCCAGTGTGGGGTTCGAATTCACAACCCTGAGATCAAGAATCACATGCTCTATGGAAGAAATCTCTTGTTCTCGGACTTGCAAACATAGAACCGAGGACCAGACTCCAAACTTAACTGCTCAAGTTGTAAGTGATGTTGTAAGTTGGACACGCGGTCCTGCCAAGACTCTCCTATTAAGGGCAGGTCATTAACTGAGAAGAAGAGGGGCCCTGAGATTTGGGATGGAGACATGAGAGTAAATGTGAAACTGCAAGTCTGCTAGACCTTCTAAAACAGAGCATAAAACCTCCCCTGTGCACAGAGAATGGCCTTGAAATCCTTGATTGCCTGACACAGTTAGAACAGAGATTCTCATTAGCAAATAAATTAAAATGGAATTCCACAGGATTCAAATAATCCAAATGAAGGAAAGAAAGTGTGCACCAGAGAAACAACAATTAAAAGATGACCTTCCAAATAAACCAGGCAGTAGCTGTAATTAAAGCATTCTCCTGGGGCCCCATGGGGGCTCAGTCGGTGAAGGGTCTGCCTTCAGTTCAGGTCCTGATCTCGGGGCCCTGGGATTGAGCCCCGCATCGGGCTCCCTGCTCAGCGGGGGGTCTGCTTCTCCCTCTCCCTCTGCCTGCTGCTCCCCCTGCTTGTTCTCTCTCTCCCTCTCTCTGTGTCAAATAAATAAATAAATAAATAAATAAATAAATAAATAAATAAATCTTTAAAGTATTTTCCTGCCTTCAAAATGTCCTGCAGAGGCAAGAGTACTAATTTATATCAGACTTTAATAAATCGGACTTAATAAAGGACCTAGTAACCACTAAATAAAGTGTATACTGATGATTACCAAGCTGAAAAAAAACAATATAGAATAAAAAATTTTCATCCACAAAAAAAAAACACAAAAAGAAATAAAAATGAACATAGAACAGGAGGGACAAGAGAAAACATATTAACCCCAAAATACCTCACAGATTACATTGAATGTAAGTGCCCTGAGTCCGCAGATGTCAGGCACAATTCCAGCTACTGGGTCTCAAAGCTGCCCCCTGACTCCTCACTGCCGGGGTTGACCTTGATCACGGCCGGAGGTCCTGTTGATGAGGGAACAGAAGGCAAGCTGAGGACAAAGCAGAAACTGAGCCCCTGCAAAGCCCCCCCCCCCCCGTGGGATGTATGTGACATTCCTCAGGCACTCCCGGCTGCCCTAAGGACAAAGAAATAGTTAACCTATAGACACCACAATCCTGCCAGACTGAAGTCTCCCTCAGTGTACAAATGTCTTAGCGGTCGACAAAAACCAAGTGTCTCTGTCAGTAACCTAGCTTCCAGAATGGACTGTAGATATGACTGAATGTCCTTGTAGTCTGCAGCCTCCAGGAAGTGCCCGACTATCTTCGTGTTAATGCTTTATGAGAGGGTATATGGCCTTGACTTGACACAAGTCTTTAACATATGAAAGCCCTTTCTCAACCTCCCTTTTTCCTTTCCTCCCCCAACTCCATGGTCTATAATCAGCCCCCCTCACATCCCTGGGGCAGCAGCTCTTTCTGCCCGCAGGTCCTGCCCCCATGCTTTAATAAGCCATCAATTTTGCACCAAAGATGCCTGAAGCATTCTTTCTTGGTGGTGGGCTCCGGACTCCACCCCACTGAACCACACCTGTATTCCGTGACCTCATCAGTGTTGGTCCAGTTTCTCCAGGGCAAAGTCACTCTTTGTCTCTTCTGGTCCATGCTGTGCTGTCCACACTCACGGCCCGGGGAGCTGGGCTCCACGTCCCTAAGTACGACGTGTCTACCTGAACCACGTGACATTGCTGTACGTGGAAGCTTGTACTCTCCCCTACTTACTGAGCGGTCTACTGCAGTCAGGGTTCTTGCGGATGCGGGTTTTATACTTCGGGCTGTGACCCCGCACTCCCTGACTTGCTCACTTTGCTCCAGCCTTGGCCTTTCACAGCCCTTTCCCTTGGCTCCTGTCTCCCTTTGACATCCCCTCGTCATTGTGAGTTTTTAAAAATTAACGAGTATACTTCATGCTTTGTACCACCAGTTTAGATTTATAAAACTATTGAGTAGCTAGTACAGAAAGTCCCACGTAGGCGCCCTGGCCTGGTGCGCAGCATCTCCGCTACTAATGGCTTGCGTCAGCGGGCTGTGTCCCTGACGATTCATGAACAGCATGAACTCAAGTCCACAGTTGACGCCGGTCCAGTGCCCCGGGTGGTGGATGTTGTCATGCACCACGGACTTCCCTGCGATCCGGGCCCTCGTCTGAGGCAGGGCTGTACGGGATGCTATGGCCCACGGCCTTGCCTGTCTCTCCGGGGTCCCGTCGCGCCCACGCGAACAGGCTGGTCTGCGCAGGAGGAGGGCAGGTCTGCCGCCCTTTGCCCTGACACAGGCTAGCTGTGAAGTCCTTTCCTAGTCTACCTTTTATGTCACGTTTGACATCGTAGGAAAAGTGCATTCGAGCTGTCTAAATTAGAAGACTTGTGATGAATGTGGTTATCGGTACCCAACTCAGCTACTCAGATCTTTGCATGCCTGATTGACTGAAACTCATGAACGATCTTTCAAATTCCAATTAATTTATAAATTGATATTCACATTTCTTTTTTGAGATCATAATGATGTATTGTTCTGACATCAGATCAACAGAAAGAAACTCCAATTAGGCTTTGAAAACTCATATATTTCGGGAAAATGTCATTTAACCTTTGTAAGTAGATGGATAAATTACTTTAGAAGTCAAGAAATCTTTTGAGACACTGTCCTTTTGTTATCTTGTTTTATGTGCACATAGTGTTTCTTCTTACATTTTTTAAAAATTGGGATTGATTTTCAAAGGTTGACATTTGACAGGCTTTGCTATAAATATCACTAGGATTGAAGACTGTGTCTGCTTGTCTCCCCGTTAGCAGGAGCCTCTCCCCTCCTTCCTAAATTGTTTTTGCCTGTGTTCTTTTATCCTGTTACTTGGGTCTATATTTACAGTTTTTGAAGCATATTAAATTTCTTAGGATGGTGTTCAACTGGCACATGGCTCCTTTGATTCTAAATGTATTCTAAACTAATTTTAAAACACTGTAAGAAGGGGAATATAAACGACTTTTCACAACAGGGATGAAACATCTGTTTGAGCACAGAATTCTCTTGCTGTTCCTCACAATTCCGCATGTAATGGTGCTCTTTGCACGGACAATTTCACTCATGAACTGGTTGCACGTTGCCATCCTGTCGCCTGCGGTGTGGTGGGGGTAGGTGAATAATCCTGGTGGCCGACTGAGTGACTCCACAGTGAGCTTCATGGGGAGCGATCAAGAGGAAAGAGACGGGGCAGAGGCTGCTTCTCCCAGCTGAGGAGTAACATCTGGAACCTCAGGTCCCGGGTCAGCAGGGGCCGGGCGGATCTAGTGGGAAGATGAAACCTACCTTAGAGATCAAGGCAGGACAGCCCCTTTCAGGCAGAAGGTGGCAGTGGATCTGGCCCACCTGATTCATCCCCAGGGACACGAAGAGGGTGTGTCTTCTCCCTTCCAGGCTTCAGGCCTTTGCTGAAGCTCTTGCTCGGCCAGTCGGGCCCCAGAACACGGTTTGATCTCCAAGGCGGGGTTCCACGTGCCCAGTGAGTGTTCTGAGCTTCTAGGACCCAGACTGGCTCTGTCCAAATTCGTGGCCCCCAGGCCCTGTGGGGCCAGTGTGCCGGGAATGCAGTGTCCTTGAAGTTGCGGGGTCACACGCTTCCGTTGGGTGGCCCCCCAGTCACCTTGTGCGTGCAACCTCGCTCCCCCGCGTGCACAGGGGCGGCCCGGGGACAGCTCTGCGAGCCCCAGGCTGTGCGGACGTTCACCTGCACAACCCACAGCCAGTCCTGGGCTCGGCTGCACGGAGGCGGAAGGGAAGCTGCAACGTGGAGTTACGGATAACTTGCCCAAGTTCACAGCGAGGGGCCCCAGGGTTCAAGTCCACATCGAGACCGAAGACCAAGGGACCTATGCTTTCCAGCGCTACAAAGGCGTCTCCACTTCAGAGACGTTTTTGGCTGCTTAATATATTGTGAGCACCACGCAGCGATGTCTCCAGCCCTTTAGTCCTGAGGAATTCAAGGAGAGCTGCACTGGAGAAATCTGATAAGGCGTTTGAAAAAAAGAAGTTAATTAGTTTTCCGGATGATTAGAGTGCTGATTCCCCTCCTGCCTGAACAAATGCTTCCCGAGTTAATAATGCAGAGCTGAGGAGCCTCTTTCGGCCACAAAACCTTCAGCTGCAAGCTCTTCAAGGAGCCGCCGCGGCAGCCCGAGGCCTCCCAGGCATTTGGAATCAGGGAGCTTTGTGCTCGGTGATTGATTTGAAGCACATGAATCACTGGACGGCTCATTTGTTTCTATAAATATCTATTATAAATTCCCTTGGCCGCAGCAGAGCTCTGTTCATCTCTGCAGAGTGGAGAAAAGCATTTGTTCTTTGTCACGTTTTCCTATTTGCCGGGCCTCACAAAGCAGCTAAATGGACCACTGACCCACCGAGCACGCCCGCTGCTGTCCGTGCCCTGAACGAGACATTGGCTTGGACGTACTCTGAAAGGTACAGCCGGGCTAGAAAAGGCAAGTCTACATAATACCAGGCACGGAGTCTAAAACCAAGAAAATCCCCAACCTGTGTTTTACACACCAACACTTCCATTTACACGAACAACCCTGGCACGCGGTTCCTCGATGAAGTAACGCTCAGTGTGTCAGGTGAATAGAGGCTAGCCGCGTAGAAACCCCCCAGGCAAGGTCTCATCGCGCGCACCCCCACGGCAGCCACCACGTGGACACCGGACGTGCGGGAAGAAGGCCCGGAGCTGCTGGTAGGGCCGAGTCAGTGAATGCCCCAGCCTCCTTCTAACCCCAAAACAAAACTGCAGTATTTTATTATCTCTGACTCTTGTGGAAAGAACCTGATGACCATGTCCCATGAGATTTGACCCCGTCCCGCAGTTATCCTGTGGCCTCTCCATCTCCGATTTGTGATCCCCGTGCCCCGAGCCTCGAGCCTGCTGTGTTGACCTTTGTATTATCAGTGGGTTGTTTCTGAGTTCGCTCCATCTAAAACTGGGTCTCTCTTCCATCCTGACAATTTCATTTAATAACTAATTCTCTACATTCGGTAGATTTATTTTGCTTTGTTTTTAAATTCAGAAGATATTAAGAATTCAACATAACAATCCTAAACGCTAATAACACCCACAAATTTATCACACTTAACGGTAACCCTTTGGTTTACAGGATGGGGTCAAAGGTCACGTGAACAGCAGGAAAGGAAAGGAAGGGGAAGCAGGTAAGGAGAAGGGAGGAAAGGAGTCTGGTGGGCTTCAGCTTTCTGCGGGAGTTTTGTTTTGCTCCCTCTGCGTCAGGATGGCATCCCAACTCTGTGATTTCAGCTGTGCACCTGTCCACCTTCTCTGTCCTACAGCAGATTTCCCAGTAAAAAGCCCACTGCTTAAGCTCTATTTCCAGAATTCCAAAAAGCATTTTAATGATCAGCTATAATAGGATTCCCCACCTTCCTGTGTGAAGAAAACCCAGTCAAATTCCAATGCTGTGCTCTCATTCCTGCCTGGGGGGTTTCCTTAGTTCTCCCCCTCCCCCTCACCTCCCCCCCCACNTGTGTGAAGAAAACCCAGTCAAATTCCAATGCTGTGCTCTCATTCCTGCCTGGGGGGTTTCCTTAGTTCTCCCCACCACCCCTGCCCCTCCCCCACCACCCCTACCTGCCCTACCTCCCTGAGTCCTGGGCTCTGAGGCCTTTTGTTTTCAGCTCACAGTCTTTCTACTCTCTAAGGTTTCCCTTTGGCATCTTTTAATCTGGGAAACTATCTCCATATATTCACCTACAAAATTGTTTTGATATTGACAGTGTTATACACATACAATTCTCTAAAAATAAAATTTAAATTCATTTAACTAATTAGCTAATTCATTAAAGGCAAAAATAAACTATTGGGACTAAACCAAAATAAGAAGGTTTTGCACACTGAAGGAAACCATCAACAAAATGAAAAGGCAACCTACTGAATGGGAGAAGATATTTGCAAATGACTTATCCAACAGTTGGTATCCAAAATATAAAAAGAACTGATGCAACTCAATACCAAAAAAAACCAAGCAAAAAACACAAATAATCTGATGGAAAAATGGGCAGAAGACCCAAAAAAAACATTTCTCCAGAGAAAACATCTGTGTGGCCAACAGACACATGAAAAGATGTTCAACATCACTGATCAGCAGGGAAATGCAAATTAAAACCACAATGAGATTATCATCTCACACCTGTCAGAATGGCTAGAATCAAGAAGACAAGAAACAACTGGTGTTGGTGAGGATATGGGAAAAAAGGAACATTGTGCACTGTTGGTGGGAAAGCAAGCTGGTGCTGCCACTGTGGAAAACAGTATGGAGGGTTCTCAACAAATTAAAAATAAAATTATCATATTGATGAGGTCACGGAATACAGGTGAGGTACAGTGGGGTGGAGTCCGGAGCCCACGACCAAGAAAGAATGCTTGAGGCATCTTTGGTACAAAATTGATGGCTTATTAAACACGGGGGCAGGACCCGAGGGCAGAAAGAGCTGCTGCCCCAGGGTTGTGAGGGGGGCTGATTATAGACCATGGGGTTGGGGGAGGTAAGGAAAAAGGGAGGTTGCGATAATACTTTCATGTGTTAAAGAACACTCGGCAGGATACTGGAGGCCTTGCGATTGTTTTCCCTCTAGCAAGACATTAACATGAAGATGGCTGGGAACTTCCTGGAGGCTGCAGATTATAAGGACATTTAATTGTATCCACATTCCCTTCCGGAAGCTAGGTTATTGATAGAAATGCTTGGTTCTTGTCAACTGCTAAGACATTGGGAAACTGAGGGAGACTTCAGTCTTGCAGGATTGTGGTGTCTGTAGGTTGACTATTTCTTTGCCCTTTAGAGCAGCCAGGAGTGCCTGAGGAATGGCACGTACACCCCCTGGTGGGGGGGGGTTGCAGGGTGTCAGTTTTGCTTTGTCCTCAGCTTGCCTTCTGTTCCCTCATCAATATGACCCAGTAATTCCACTACTGGGTATTTACCCAAAGAAAATGAAACCACTAATTTGAAAAGACTATGCACCCCTATGTTTATTGCAGCGTTATTTACAATAGCCAAGATATAGAAGCAGCCCACATGTCCACTGATAGACGAATGGACAAAGAAAATATGAGAGATATATATACGCACAATGATGAGATACACACACACACACACACACACACACACACACACACACACACAATGGAATATTACTCAGCCATAAAAAGGATGAGATCTTGCCATTCATGACAACATGGATGGACCCAGAGGGTATTATACTAAGTGAAATAAGCCAGAGAAAGGCAACTATCATGAGTTCACTTATATGTGGAATCTAAAAAACAAAACAAATGAACCAATAAAAACTAGAAACAAACTCATAAGTAGAGAGAACTAACTGGCCGTTGCAAAGGGGTGGGGGGATGGGCAAACAGGTGAAGGGGATTAACAGGTACAAACGTCCAGTTATAAAAGAAGTAAGTCATGGAGATGAAAAGTACAGCCTGGGGAATGTGGTCCACAGTACGTGACAATGTCATACGATAACAGGCGGTGCTGTGCTTACTGCGGTGTGTGTTGTGGGATGTACAGGACTGTTGTGCACCTGAAACTAGTATGACATTGTATATTAACTATACTCAAATAATAAAAAATTATTAATGTTTTCTGTTTCCAAGATAAGGATGTACGTGGAAAAATTGAGAAACCAGGAAAAACTACGTAGCGCATAGCAATGGGGCATAATCACACCCATAGGGGTAGCCACCACGAATGGTCCAGTATCGCCACACCCAGTCTTCTCGTCCATGTGCATGCATGAATGTACACCTAGAATTTACTACACACACTCTTCTGAGACCTCCCATTTCACTCAATATTCTACTTCATGTCTCCCTGTGTCATCAAATAGGACACAGCCTGACCCTTAATGGCCGCATGATATTCTGTCCTAATGGATATATCATCATTTTGGTTACTAATCTCCCTCTTCATATTCTTGGACATCCAGTTTGTTTTAAAATTTTCCTTTATTACATACAAGAAACATTAAAGCCATTTTAAAATAGCTTTGGACCCAAACCATTGGCAAAGCCTAGCTGTAAAGCCATGAGTTTGGATTGAGCAATTGCCCTCTTTACCGAAAACGTTTCCTTGAAGCTGCATTTCTCAATTAGCCAATCTTATTAAAAGTTAGTGTGGGGGCGCCTGGGTGGCGCAGTCGTTAAGCGTCTGCCTTCGGCTCAGGGCGTGATCCCGGCGTGATGGGATCGAGCCCCACATCAGGCTCCTCTGCTATGAGCCTGCTTCTTCCTCTCCCACTCCCCCTGCTTGTGTTCCCTCTCTTGCTGGCTGTCTCTGTCAACTAAATAAATAAAATCTTTAAAAAAAAAAAAGTTAGTGTGATTTGGGGATGACTGTAGTCTTTACGCCTCCACAGGACCCTTCCCAAATTTGACTGGGTCGTACCATGAGGTAGAAAGGGCCCGGGATTTGGAGGCAGACGAAGAGTTGGCGATCTTGGCTCTGCCATTGACCAGCGGTGAGGCTGTTGCAAAGGCACAAAAATGCTCTAAATTGTGGCTTCCTGGTCAGCACCGTGGACGGCGAAGATAAACACGCAGAGGCCCTGGGACTGCCTCCTGCCGCTAGGCCCTACGCGATTCCCGGTGCCCCTCAGGGCCCAAGATGGGCTTCAGGTGACCAGGGAGCGAGGCCAGGTGATGCCAGTTATGGCGCGGAGCTTCCTCCTTGAGCCGGCCTCGTGCTGCCCTCTGCTGTCCAGATGGCCAAATTGCTACCTGAGACTGAAACCGGGGCTTTAGTTGAGTCGACCGGTTTTACAGAATAAATCTAGTAAGCATTAGATCATCAATAGAATCTCGTACTTCCACAGATAAGTCTCTTCTATACTGGCCCACAGTCTTCGCCCTCCTGAGAAAAGCTCCTGTTGGAAGAGTCCATCTCGTTTGCAGAATGCTTGCAAGGCTGTCCCACTCCGCCATGGGTAGGAGAAAGCAGGAGGCAGCAAAGTGTCCTGCAAAATTCCTCAGAAAGCCTGGCCTCAAGCCCACCACTGGCCATGCGGCTCCGGGCACACCGGTCCTGCCGCTGTCGGCTTTCTAGTCCTTAACGTAGAATGAACATCTTTCCTTTGCAAGATTTGGAAAGGTTTCAACCAAGTTAATGTTTAAAAATCCCTGGTGAACTTTTGAAAATCACAGCCATGAAAGAGGCCCTGGGAAGTCTATTAGCAGATTTCAGGGTTTGCATTTTTTCAGGATTACATTAAAAGACCAACAGAGAGACTCATTTCATTACACTGGATCTATTTTAAAATGAAGTCTAATTCAGCATTATATGTTGTGAAAATTGTAATATTTCATGTATTAAAATTTAATCAAAGATAAATTGAAAAGTAGCAAAAGATCAAAATACATAGAATTATTTCAATAGTAGTAATCCCTGAGCAAAGGCCTGGTCTGCAGGGATTCATGCCTCAGCAAGTCGAGACAGGCTGGTCCATGTGGCACACAAACCATGCTCTAGAGCCATTGTCCACCTGAAACGTGAGTTGGCGCTGAGATCACGTGTGTAAACTTTCTATAACCATGTTTGACGGGTGTAACATTCATTAACTAACTAGGCTTGTGTTGCTGTGTATCCTCCTTTCTGAGAGGGAACATCCCAGCTTCATATGGGATATGAAATACATGTCCACACTGAGTTCTTGTTTTTTTTTTTCTTAAAGATTTTATTTATTTATTTGACAGAGATAGACAGCTAGCGAGAGAGGGAACACAAGCAGGGGGAGTGGGAGAGGAAGAAGCAGGCTCATAGCGGAAGAGCCTGATGTGGGGCTCGATACCATAACCCCGGGATCACTCCCTGAGCGGAAGGCAGACGCTTAACCGCTGTGCCACCCAGGCGCCCCTGAGTTCTCGTTTTTCTAATTAAAAAGTGAATTCATGCTTATTAAAATTTTGAACCTTGCTGAAATATGAAGCAGATTTTAACAGCGTTGAAAGAGCCCCCAAAACTAAATTGTCATTGGAATTACAGTTCACAAAAGTGGGCCTGGCCCCACATACTGAACAGAACCAGAGTGACCTCCCAATAAATAGGAGGCTTAAATGGGACCAAGGATCTTCTAAAAAACTATCCAAAATGCACAGGATGCAAGTGCAAATCACTTATCATAACAGGAAGCAGGAAAAACACAACGTGATTTACGAAGACAGAGGATGAACTTGTAATCGAACTCTTGGAGGGCATTGAATTGAATACAAGCCAAGGAAGGGTCGAGAGCAAAGAACTTTCTATTACTTGTTACAAGTAAGGAGACAGGGAGATTGCTCTCTAAGTGCTGTCTCCCTGCAGGATTGGTCCAGGCGCCTGTATTCAGTGACCAGGGGGTTGGGCGAGCTCGTTGTCTGTTCAAAACGTGGTGGGAAACTCCACCCACAGGAGGAGATCTTGATATTATAGTGGGCTAAAGGCAGCTTCAGGATATCCTGGGGGGCTTCTGTGCAGGTCCTGGGTTCCAATCCTGCTCATACTTGCTCACGTAGGGGGTTATCAGGTAAGACTGGGAGCCGTGAGACTTCTCCGCTGGAGCTGTCATTCTGCAAAACAAACCACATTCCTTCCCTGCTTCTGGCCCTTCCCCTCCTTCTGCTGAGAGCTTTCAGCCTCTGATCTGAGGAGTTTCCCATTGCGTCCTAGCTAACAAATTCACATAAACACCAAAATAAATCAGATAGTAAAATTGTCTGGCAAGGTTTTTAAACCAACCACAATAAAAATGCTTCAAGAAACAATTATGAACGGTTTAAACAAATGAGAAATAGAAGTTATTTTTTAAAAAAAGACCAAGTAGAAATTATAGGATTGAAAAATACAATAACAGAAATGAGCATAGGCTGAATGAGCTCAAAAGTGAAACGGTATCAGTGAACTTGAGGACTGATCAATAATGTCTACCCAATCTGAGCAACAGAGGGAAAACAGACTGAAGAAAATGACCAGAGCCTCAGAGTCTGTGGGACAATAACAAAGATCTGACATTCCTATGATCAGAGTCCCATAAGGGAAGAACAAAGAGCATCGGGCTAAAAATAGCACTATTAGCTGAAAACTACCCAAATTTGGCCAAAGACATCAACCTATAGATTCAAGAAGCTAAGTGAACACCAATCAGGATAAATTTTTAAAAAAAATCCACACGAAGCCACATAAAAATCAACCCTCTTGGAGGCAAAGGGGAAATGACACAGAACGTATTAAAAAGAACCGATGTGAGTGACAGTCGGCGTCTTGTCTGAAACCACGGAGGCCCAGAGAAAGGAAGAGCCAAGAGAGCAAACCATCGACCACAGCAACTGTTAAAGAGAAAACCACAGGCCGAAAATGGCGCCACTTAGGCCGAGCCCCCAAACCAGGGCTCATACCTAATGTGACTGCAGTTCCACCCCCCCCACCCCCATGGAGTCTTAGTAACTTTCTGATGGGTGCCAATGGGTCTGCCACCTGGCCTCTCCATCCCCCTCCAAGGAAGATGAGGTGTTCTGCATGGTAAGACCCCTAGTCCTTCCCCTAGAAAAAGACCTTGCCTGGAATAATCCTTTTCTTTTGCTAGTCACTTTTTCCCATACCCTCCTTCTGTAAAAACCTTCCATTTGTACAACCCCCCAGGGCTCCCCTCTACTTGCGAGATGGGACGCTGCCCCATTCATGAAACGTTTAATAAAGCCAATTAGATCTTCAAATTTACTCAGTTGAATATTTGTTATTTAACACCTTACATCTGGCAAAACTATCCTTCAACAATGAAGGGAAAATGAAAACATTCTCAGACAAAGAAAAACTAAGGGAATTTATCAGCAGCAGACCCAGCTTAAAGAGCGGCTGAAGGAAACTCTGCAAATGGAAAGAAAATGACAAAAGATAACTGGGAATTTCAGCATGAAAAGCAGGACAGTAGTAGTAATAGTAATAATAGGGGTAAGTATAATAAACTATCCTTTACCTCATTAATGTCTTAAATAATATTTGATGGCTAAAGCAAAAATTCTAACATCATCTGATGTGCTATTCAACACATACAAAGGAAAGACCTAAAACAATCAGTTTTTAACGGAGATGGTAAAAGAATGTAAATGGAAGCAAGATTTCAGCCCTTGACTTGTAGTGGTAAAAGTAATGGCAGCAGCCTGACAGAATTTGTACATGTATCCAAGTATACACGCACCATATCCACACGCACGTACACGGTGTCCACACGCACGTACACCATGTCCACACGCACGTACACGGTATCCACACGCACGTACACCGTGTCCACACACACGTACATGGTATCCACATGCAGGTACACGGTATCCACATGCACGTACACCGTGTCCACACGCACGTACACGGTATCCACACGCACGTACACCGTGTCCACACACACGTACATGGTATCCACATGCAGGTACACGGTATCCACATGCACGTACACCGTGTCCACACACACGTACATGGTATCCACACGCACGTACACCGTGTCCACACACACGTACATGATATCCACATGCAGGTACTCCCTATCCACATGCACATACACAGTGTCCACATGCAGGTACACCCTATCCACACGCATGTACACGGTGTCCACACGCACGTCACCGTATCCACACGCACGTACACCGTATCCACACGCACGTACACCGTATTCCACACGCACGTACACCGTATGAACACGCACGTACACCGTATCCGCACGCATGTACACAGTATCCACATGCACATACACCGTATCCACACGCACGTACACGGTATCCACACACACGTACACCGTATCCACACGCACGTACACCGTATCCACATGCACGTACACCATATGCCCATGCACGTACACTGTATCCACACGCACGTACACGGTATCCACACGCATGTACACGGTGTCCACACGCACGTACACCGTATCCACACGCACGTACACGGTATCCACANACACGCACGTACACAGTATCCACACGCACGTACACAGTGTCCACACGCACGTACACGGTGTCCACACGCACGTACACCATGTCCACACGCACAAACACCGTGTCCACACGCAGGTACATGGTATCCACATGCACGTACACCCTATCTACATGCACGTACACGGTATCCACACGCACGTACACCGTGTCCACACACACGTACATGGTATCCACATGCAGGTACACGGTATCCACATGCACGTACACCGTGTCCACACACACGTACATGGTATCCACACGCACGTACACCGTGTCCACACACACGTACATGATATCCACATGCAGGTACTCCCTATCCACATGCACATACACAGTGTCCACATGCAGGTACACCCTATCCACACGCATGTACACGGTGTCCACACGCACGTCACCGTATCCACACGCACGTACACCGTATCCACACGCACGTACATCCTATCCACGTGCACGTACACCGTATCCACACGCACGTACACGGAATCCCCACACACGTACAACCTATCCACACGCACATACATGGTGTCCACACGCACGTACACCGTATCCACACGTACGTACACCGTATCCACACGCATGTACACAGTATCCACAAGCACGTACACTGTGTCCATAAATGTATATACTGTAAGAGCTAGAGCCCTCACTAAGATACCCATACAAAGTGATACACTAAAAAGTGTTAAAAATAAAATTTATTTCTAAAAATATTCAAGTGACCCAACATAAGAAAAGAGAAAAAAGGAAAAGAAACAGAAGGAAGAGACACAAATAATAAAATGGCAAACCAAAGCCCTAATTATCAGTAATGACCTTAAATGTAAGTGGCCTAAATACAGAGCATTAAAATTAAATTAAATACAGAGATTATCAGAGTAAATAAAAACACAGTTCAATCACACACTGTCTGTGAAAAGCTCAAGTCAAATGTAATTACATAGGTAGATGGAAAGAATAGAATGGAAAATGATATTCCATGCAAACATTAATTTTAAAAAAGCAGGAGAGGCTCTATTAATATCAGATAAAGTAGATGGCAGAACAAAGAAATCACTAAGGATAGAAAGGGACATTACATAATGATAAAAGGATTAATCAACCAAGAATATGCATAATCCTAAATAGGCAGACACCAAAACACAGAGTTTCAAGATGTATGAAGCAAAAACTGACAGGGCTAAAAATATAGAGAGAGACAGCCAAATCCAAAACTGAAGTCGGAGACTCCAACACCGTCCTCAGCGAAGTGGACGGAACCAGTAGAGGGAAAATCAGGAAGGATGTGCAGGAACTAAATTGCCCCATTGACCAACAGAACCGAACCAATATCTTTAGACCACTGCACTCAGCAACAGCAGAATATGCGTTCTTTCCAACCCCCAAGATACACAAACAAGAATCCAGGTCACAGGTTCAACAGGATTGAAATCATAGAACATGCTCTCTGACCATGATGGAATCAAGCTAGAAATCAGTAACAGAAAGTCCACAGAAACATCTCCAGCCTGTGGAAGCCACACAACACACTTGTAAATAATCCATGAGCCAAAGAGGCAGTTGCAAAAGAAATTTTGAAAATACATGAAGCTGTACGAAAACGAACGTGCAGCATATCAGAACTTGTGGGGCGCGGCTAGAAAAGTGCTGACAGGGAAGGGGAGCGCTCCCAGTGCCTCCCTCAGGACAGAGAAGCGTCAGATCAACAGCGTAAGTTTCCAGTTCAAAAAACTAGACAAGTAGGGCCAACATAAACCCAAGGCAAGAAAAATGAAGAAAATAATCATGATAAAGGAAGAAATCAATACTACTGAAAGCAGAAGAAACAGGGGAATCAGTGAAATGCAAAGCTGGTTAGTTCTTCAGAAAAATCAACAAAATTAATAAACTTCTGGAAAGGCTGAGAAAGATAGAGACTACACGGGTCACCAATATCAGGTATGAAACTAGTGAGAACTAGTAGCTACAGGCCCTACAGTCATCAAAGGGTAGCCAAGGAATGTGATGAACAGCTTACATTCTTACATACAAAACGTGGAAGAAAAGGCCCAATTCCTTGAAAAACACAAACGACCAAAATTCAGCCAAAATGAAATAGCCTGAATGGTATATAACCTTTTTTTAAAATTCTACTTGCTATTAAAGTTTTCAAAAAAGAAATATCTAGACCCAGATGCTTTCACTGAAAATTTCACTGAACATTTAAAGAAAATGACGAAATTATCTCTAGAAACAACAGAGAAGGGAAGATTTTGTGAGCACAGCACAGCCAATTAATATTCAAGATACATAAAGAACTGTGCAGCTCAGTAGCAAGGAACCATCGTCGTCATCACTTGACTTAAAAATAGGGAAAGGACTCAAATAGACATTTTCCACAGAAGCCATCCAGATGGCGAACAGGTACATGGGAAGGTGCTCAACGACATTCATCATCAGGGAAATGCAAACCGAAACTATAAGGAGATATCACTTCACACCTATTGAATGGCTTGTATAAAAAAGACAAGAGGTACCAAGTGTTAGAGAGGGTGTCGAGGAAAGGGACCCCTCGTGCACTGTCAGCGGGAAAGCAAACTGGTGCAGCCACTCCGGAAAACAGTATGGAGGGTCCTCAAAACATTCAAAATAAAACTAAAATATGATCCACCAATCCCACTTCTGGGTATATATCCAATGGAAATGAAATCACTCTCTCAAAGAGATATCTGCACCCCCACGTTCATTGTAACATTATTCACAATGGCCAAGACATGGAAACAGCCTAAGGCCCCATCAGTGGAAGAACACACAGAGATGAACGCGCGCACACACACACACACACACACACACACTGGAATATTATTCAGCCACGAGAAAGAAGAAAATCCTGCCACTTGCAACAATATGAATGAACCTGGAGGTCATCGTGCTAAGTGAAATAAGTCAGACAGAGAAGGATAAATATTGCATATTGCACAATCTCAGTTATTTCTGGAATCTAAAAAAATCGAACTTCTAGAAATGAGTAGATTAGTGGTTATCAGGGGCTGGGGGTGTCAGGGAAATGGGGAGATGGTCAAAGGATACAAACTCACAGTTACAAGATGAATACATTCTGGAGCTCTAACGCACAACGACGTGAGCACAGTTGACGATACTGTATCGAGCCCTTGAACTTTGCTAAGACAGGAGCTCTTACATGTTTCTGTCATAC
Organism: Ailuropoda melanoleuca; assembly: GCF_002007445.2. Lineage (NCBI taxonomy): Eukaryota > Metazoa > Chordata > Mammalia > Carnivora > Ursidae > Ailuropoda > Ailuropoda melanoleuca. The sequence continues at coordinate 140,328,733 of NC_048224.1, forward strand.
ATACCCCAAACCCAGTAACTCTGTGAGGTGGTGAATGAGTTAACTAACCTTACTGCGGTAAGCATTTCACAATGTGTGTCATCACAGTGCCCACTTTACAAGTACACAATGCTATTTATCAATTATAAAACTGGAAAAAATAAGGGATATACATAAATTAAATAGGTAAAACGTGTCCTTCAGATGTATTTGTATCATTTAGAATCCTACCTCTCTCAACACGGTTACACGCCCTTTTCCATATGTAAAAACTGCAACAAGACATTTCAAGCAAAAGGAAAACGCTGTCTTTTACCGTAGGTTAGCGGAGAAATACCTTGTCAGGAGGTGTGCGTCCCGTCCGCCTCGCGTGCCTCTTACCATCGGGTTGAACGGAAAATGGTCTTCTGATAGTAAATCGATACCAAAGCAGGATAGAAAGAATGTCTGATATCAGGTTTCCGTAATGCCAATGTCAACAGTGTGATAATGCTTAAAAACAACGCTACACTCTGCCAACGAGAGACTCGAAAGTGCAATTTTGGCAAAATAAATAAAATGATAGTTAAAAAAATGCTTTTCTTCTGCAATGATCTCACAGGTCACAACATTGAAATCAAGGACACATTTCTTGTAGAATATATGGGAGATGGTGGAAAAGAGAAGCCATGTCGTATGTTTAAATACTGTAGAAGGAGGAGTGGGGCGCCTGGGGGGCTCAGTCAGCGAAGCGTCTGCCTTCAGCTCAGGTCATGATCCCGGGGTCCTGGGATGGAGCCCCACATCAGTCTCCCTGCTCAGCAGGGAGTCTGTTTCTCCCTCTGCCCCTCCCCCCGCTTGTGCTCTCTCTCTCAAATAAATAAATAAAATCTTTTAAACAATTGCCGTGGAAGCAGACGAAAGCAGTGGGCAGGAGAACTCAGTTTATTGTGTGCCTACAACTTGCACGTAAGTTATCCCCACAGCGATCCCTGAGAGCGTGCCAGCCAAAGCCTCAATCCCTGCGTTGACTGGCTTGAAGAGTTCTCTCAAATCCCATCAGCTGGGTGTCTTACAGCCTCCCCAGGTGACGCAAACCTGCACTCAAGCCTCAGCCCTGGGAGAGCACAAAGATGCACCCCGCCTCCCCATCCCTATCCCAACCCCCATCCCAACCCCAGGCTCGCGGTTCCAGCTGCTTCTCTCTGTCCTGGGGCTTTGCACTCACCTGACCCTTGGTTACCGTTCGACTCTCCGACCTCCGACTCACGTCACTTCAGAGGAGCCTGTACTCTTCTTGTCCTCATGCACCTGCTGTCCAGGGGCCCTAGATGTCACCCCTGGAGCCCTAGAGTCCACCCATCTCCCGCCAGGGCCCTGGCCCAGGGTGTGCCCTTCAGGTCCCTCGGAGGCCCACTCCTCTCCCCCTGATGGCCGTGAAGCGAATCTCAAATACCTTCCACGGCATCCTTCAATGTTCGGATAGACCATTGATATTTAACTGGACAAACAAATGCAAAGTGCAACTAAAACGATAGCCAGTGAGCTCCTTTTTCTCATCTGGCGCTCTTTGTTCATGGTGGCCCACCCGCGTGGGAACTGGGGCTGGAGACAGCTGCCCTGTCCACCTCGTTAGGTCATGATGAGCACCTGGTCCGGTGCACGCAGAGTGTCTCTGTGAGCAGGAGGACGCTGGGTCGTTGAGCTGTGGCATTCGCTCCAGTGCACAAGTCACCGACAGTCTTCCTGACGGAGGTGGGGGTGTGTGCGAGACTCCCCAGCTCTCACCCTGCTCCCACCCTTCCAGACGGCCGTTCTGCCGGCCTTGTCCAGGCTGGCGTGAGCCCCTAGCTGCCCCGACTGGAAGCCTTGTTCACTTCTCGACCAACCCGACCTCCCCCGCACTGGACCACGGCCGCTTGGAGAATGCTCTTGGCCTGGTGTCAGCAGCACCATTTCCCCTGTTGTATGAAATGGGTTGATTGCTGTTCTTGTCTCCTTCAGAGGTTCCTTCTTCTGTCAGCCTGTGGAAGGGGTCTTGGGAGCCCGGGGGTGGCCAGAGCTGATGCGGGTGGGCGCCCAGGGCACCCTCCGCACACAGTGCCCCCCCACTGCACCTGTGATTTATCCTGTGACGGTGAGTCCTGCAGGGCAGAGGCCACATTTTATTAATACCTACAACCCAGTATCGATACATTGCCATTCAATAAGTGTTCGCTATGAATAAGTAAATGACTGCTGATTAAATATGATTCAAAAGGCACTTAGGGGAAAGACCATCTGTGAGTCATAAATATTCAGAGGAAGGGCCAAGAGGGAAGCATAGTGGGGCAGTTTACGGGGCTGAGAAAAGGTACCCTTGCCCCTAATTCGGCCTTGTGAGAGAACCTAAGTGACATGTGGTGTTCATTTGTCTGGCCTAATACCAGTAACTGGAAAACGGTTACCTCTTCAAATGGACGAGGGCTCCAGGGGCCGTGAACACACACCGCGCCCTCGCTGGCGGAGGCCGTTCCTGCCACAAGCCCCCAGGTCCCAGCGCAGCGCCTGACGGCCGCCAGCCCATAGCCACCTTCTCGTGATGAGGGCTTGAAGGTACTCGCGGGCCGTGCACTGGTCCTCACTGGTGACCTCAGATGGTTAAAAGTCCCCTCTTTCTTCACTGCATTTTGTGTCTTGACCACCAATCCATTGATTCAAGCCTTTTAAATTCTCCTCTTGCTAATTATAGGAAAAGGGGTTTCAGGAATTTACTTACTGTGAAAATGAATGCCTACTTTGAAAAGTAGTAAATGTGCCTCTTCCAAATGAAAGGAAGGTCCCCCCAAATTCTGAGATCCTGGGTCAACAATCAGTCTGTCCACTCTGTTCTGATCTTCATGGTTTTGCAGAGCTCCGTCTTGCCCTTGATGGTTTCTTCTTCCCTGACAACGCTGTCTTTCCAGTCGAGTCTGCTGGGTCTGCTGTCTGTGCTTGCCCCCCGCTCCCCGGGCCTGGAACTGTGCTTCAAACTTCTGCCGTGGACCTCGACTGCCTTGTCCTCGAGGATGCTAGTGTGCTACATTTATCTTCAATAGTTCTTGGGTGACTGGAAGCACGCCGCTGAGCCCAGCGTGCTCCAAATCTGGGCTGCGGTAAGAGACCAAACCCAGTGCGTGTTTATCATCTGAATAGCCTGCAGCCACATCTGCAAACAGATGGCGTTCGAGACCCAGCAGAGCCCGCCTGGACTTTTCAGTCTTCCAAAATGCATTCGGAGTCAAACCTTCCTGAGTGCAAGTGGTGGCGAAATGACAGACTCCCAGGGCAAGGAAGGGCCTTGACAGTCACGCTGATTGTTTTCTTCCCTTCAGAGGAGCTATGTCCCCCGACCCAGACAGAGCGAAGGAACCCTACCTCAGAAGTCCTTCGGAGAAGGTGACGCCATGTCTGTCTCTGGCCTTCGGTTTTTCCTGGAAATGCTCCTTCACGACACGTAGATCCAGCAAGCCTGTCTTGGAGGAAACGTCTCCGCACCGTCACCCGAATCCAGGCGTTCATCCCCTTTATCCTTCTCTAAGTCAAGGCGCCGTCGCTGTGAGGAGGCTGCACGAGACCAGCAGTGTGACGACTCCAACCCCGTCGTCTGTCTGTGGGCAGGTGCACGGAGCTGAGTGCCCCGACCCTTCCCAAGCTGCCCGGTGAGGCTGCAGCCTCCGGACGTCCCTCAGGACCCGCTGGCTGCCTTCTCCAGGCACAGTCATCCCAGAGCCTCACCTTCCCCCTGCAGACCTGCCACGGAGAGGTCTTCTCTCACCACAAGTGCTAAAGGACCATCTCAGGGCAGGACAATGCTAGATATCGGGGAATCCGCTGGTAAACATGATTCAGCTAGCTCATCCCCAACACAACCCTTGACACACTGTTCCTGTTACAAACGCTCGGCCCATTGTGTCCCTGCAAAGATGTGAACCCAAGAACTGAACCGTTAGCCGGTAATCACTGAGCGACATGGGCACCAGCAGGAAGCTCTCATGGTGCTGAGCACACGGGAGGATTCCCTCAGAGCTGCTAGCGTTTGCTGGTGCCCCCTCCTGGGAGACGTATCCAGAGCTGCCCCCAAGGCTAGAGCTGGCCTCAGCGACAGGAGACCAAATGGCATGGCCCTGGGCGAGCTCCCGGCCAGTCCTTCTAGATCTGTGGTCCCCCAGGCAGCATGGTAATGAGGGGACAAGGGGCTTGGAGCCAGGCCTGGGGTCCTCTGAAGTCTGAGCAATTTATCTTTCTGGACATGAGTGTCCTCAGCTCTTGAGTTTGATGTCACAAGTTTGGGACAAATGATAATGGTTTCCGCTGCTATCCCTTCCCAAGATTCCTTTGGATGCTGCTTAGCACCCCCTGGATGTGGTCACTTTGGGCCGGGAATTGTCCTGCTGGGCACGTCTGCTCTGCCAGCCTCTGATTTTCCTAAACCTTCGGGGTTTCTGCTTATTGGGCTGGTTGCTTTATAACACAGCTGAGATTAACGGAATTACATACTAACACTAACATGAAGATTGTTCGCTGTCACGTCCACAGTTTTATGAGACTCACTTTAAGGAATATCTTTGCATCCGTGATTCTGTATTCTTTACGGCCACAAAGACGAGAATGAAGACCCCCCACGAGGGAACATGCAGGTAGTCATAGCAGCTAGGTGTGTCTTCTGTGCCAAGCACCGTGCCAGATGCTTTACAGATATTAACTTGCTTAATTCTCACTTCGATCCTGTAAGGTGAGGACGATTATTTCCTCGCCTTAAAGATGAGGAAGCTAAGACAGAGAAGCTGAGTGCCCCAGACCAGACAGCTGGGGACGTTCCAACCTGGGGAAGCCTGGCTCAGCATCCATGCTGGTAATCAATGCCGTCCCGCTTAGAAAGACGGATCTTTCTTGAATTATGGGTCCATTCCTGATAAAGTTCTCTAAATACTTTTTTTTTTTTAGATTTTATTTTTAAGTCATCTCTATACCCCACATGGGGCTCGAACTCACAACCTTGAGATCAAGAGCTGCACACTCCCCTGACCGAGCCTGCCAGGTGCCCCTTTAAATCCTTTCTGAACATGAATGTTCTAGATACATAGACAGCTCAGATCGACGAGAGATTCTATTTTCCATGGTCCAAGTTTGATCTTTTCCACGTGGATCTGGAAACATCTAGCACACCGAGGACCGTCTGAATGGCGGGAGTACACGGTGCTTCTGATCAGTCAGGTGGCAGGGCACGTCCCGAGGCACCTGCTTGCGCATAAGCATGGCTTCCCGCCTCAGCTTGACACAGCCCGCACTCAACGCCAAGATGACCGCATTCTCTTCGTGATCATGCTGAAAACTCTATGACGTTAGAAAGTCAGAAGTTTTTTCGTGATCAAAGGACTGTTTCCTAGAGTGAGAATTTGTCACGTAAGGCTGTTTAACAACTGCAGGCATTGATCGGACACGAGGAAGACACTGCTGTGGACAGAATATCTCCCTAAATGTTGAGGGATCATGAACAGATACAGAAAAAACCAGACACCTAAAACAGACAAACTCTGATAAAGGCCAAAAGACCCGGAGGTGTGTGATGGGAGACACGGTGTGACGGGAATTTGATACAGAACTGGTTCAGGTTATGTCACCAATAGACAGAAACAGCAAAAGTTTAAAACACCGCATCTTAGAGTTTGTAACGTTGATTTTGCAAGTAGACATCTTCTGTGGATTTTTTTCTTTACTGACATTCACAAAAGCAGTTATTTTATTTATTTATTTATTTTTAATATTTTATTTATTTGAGAGAGAGAGCGCATACAAACAAGGGGAGGCAGAGGGAGAAGCAGGCTCCCCGCTGAGCAGGAGCCCAATGAGGGGCTTGATCCCAGGATCCTGAGATCATGACCTGAGCCGAAGGCAGACGCATCACTGACTGAGCCCCCGGGTGCCCCAAAAGCAGTCATTTTTATTTGTCAGCATTGTGCCTTGATGGTACATTACTAAACGATGAGCTCATCTAAATAATGTATCAGTGGTTAAACGGACTTGTTAGGGAAGAGAGAAATACCATCGTGAGACTCCCACGGCGGTGTACCGTGATCACAACCAGAGACGTCAGCGGCCAGCAGAGCACAGACACGCCGATTTATCCGTATCGTAGATACACCGAAACAGCTCCTCTGTTATGAAGACGTGCGGGGAATTCAGAGTTCATCGATTCTAAGGTTTTGTCCGATTTAATTGGCTGTGCATGTAAGGAGCTCGTACAGGACTGTTTTCTTTCCAGAGAGGTCCGTATATTCTCAAGTTTGAGGAAAAGTAACGTGAAATAGTTTACATTTATTTTGTATCTTATATTGCATGTATAATGTGTGCATCTGTCCTGTATATTATATTAAATGTAAACATTTGAAGTTTTGGTGCTGCTCTACCTCTGAGGCTAACAAACTTGCCATGTTTGGTTGCTGAATGTATTAAATGATGCTATTTTGCTTCGAAATTTCCAACTGCTGCTAATTTGGGGTGACTAGCACGACCTAACTTGTTAAAATTCAGTCCACACGCGGGTGATGCTGGGACAGAGGTGCTGGTGTCACAGGGAGCTTGTGAGCACTTCATTTTGCGACAGGTGCGGAAGGACTCCCTGGCCGTGGCACCGCATGCGTTCCAGCCTGCATACAGGCGGGTACGTGTTACTGAATCATTCGTACCGAACATAGCAATTTACAGTCTCCAGACATGCTCTGCACTCTTCCTATACTGAATTAGGTAAACAAGAATTTGCTTAATCTACTAATCACATTACATTTTCCTAAGATACCTCTCTTTTATTTTCAAACTAATAAGTAGCACTTTTTCCTCCATCAGGCTTTGTGAAAATCTCTCTGAATGCTTAAAAATATTAGTTGCCTCCTGGGCTTTTCCTAGCCTTATTATTTATTTCTCAAGTTTGGCAACCGAAGGAATATATAGATTTCCAGGTACAGAAATTGGTAGGAAGATATTTTCTGCTCTGTTTCCAGCATCCTCCGTGATGATGAACAGCAATATTTTGTTGACATTTTTGTTGACCGCAGCAGTACACTGGGTTTCGATTTCATCTGCCTGGCCCAGAATACTTCACTTGAATGCTTTGCTTAACCTCAAAGTCCCCCCGTCTGCAAATAAGCCTCATCATCTCCCCACCCGCCTTCCTGCCTTTGTACCTTCGTCCTTCCCATCACTCACGGTGGAAATCCTGGCTCCACTGTGACTCCTCCTTACCCGCTTCTTATCACCAGATTTATCTCTTTTTCCTTCTGAGCCCCTTCCAAACCCACCCTTCCCTTTCCACTTCCACTGCTGGGTCTCCAGTTCATCTATCCGTTCGTTCAAAGGTGCATTTGGTACCTGTGATATGGCTGGATGCAGCGCTGGCACCAGGAACCCAGACAAGTGAAGCATAGTGTGTGCCCTCAGGGAGGAAGATGACATCCTGCCATGGAGTAACAGGATAACTGGTATACCTCGTGTGTGTGGGGTGTCCCGATCTGGGCTGAAAGTGTCACCAGCTTGACTTCTCCAAAGACTGCTTCCCGGGAAAGTTGATGCCACACTGCGGATTCAATGACGAGGGAGAAGGAAGAACGGACAGAACATTCGCACACGGGGGAGTCTGCCCCGCTCACCTCATCCTCAAAACTGGGATCCTAAGCTCCCAGCTGACCAGGCTGACATGCCAGTGTTTGATGTCAGTGTCTGTTAGCGGCTTCACAATTCAGAGAGCACATGCTCTTATTAGGAAAATGAGATCTAACATCACAAAAAGTTTCACGGGCATAAAAACATTGAAGGGCACCTGGATGGCCCAGTCGGTTAGGCGTCTGACTCTTAGCTCAGCTCAGGTCTTGATCTCAGGCTCATGAGCTCAAGCCCCGCGTCAGGCTCCATGCTGGGCCTGGAGTCTGCTTAAAACAACAGCCACAACAGATTGGAAGAACGTTGTAGCGATGCCAATAAAGGTCTAGTGAGCACACAGCCGTGGCTTCTCCTCTCGCTGCCCCGTCCGCACGACATGCTTGCTGTTGCTTCCAGGCCTGCTGTGCTGCTTTACGCGGTTATTCCTGATGTGCGTTCAGCCGTGAGGGGGCTGCTCGCATCCCCACTCGCGTACGAAGAAGTTAGCGCTCAGGGCGGCAGCGGGTGGTTGAGGTTTGACCCCCGGCCCGTCCTCTAGATCACAGCTCACTCACCGGCAGGGGTCAGAAGGTCGTACCACCCCACTCCTGCCTCCTCCTGGAGTCGCTGAGGTAGGTGTCACCATGGGCTCCTTCGTCCAGACGATTTATGAAACTGTCAAATGCAGCTTGGTGTGAACATGTCCCAGCTGTGACCTTGTGAAGGACGGAACCACGGCTCTGTCCGAAATGGATCAGGCCACTCTGGCAACGGCCCAAATTAGACCAACCTCTCCAAGAAGCTAGAAGAGGAAACTGGGGAAGAGTCTAGCAAGGACAGGGCGACTCTGCACAGGCGGGTGGGGAGGCGGGAGGCAGGACAGTGTGTCGGGGCACGAGAGGGCCACCTGCCTGCAGCCAGAGCGCTGAGCGCCGAGGGGCAGGCCGCAGGTCCAGCTGGGGTGGAGCTGGGGCCCTGAGCGGCTTTGAGGAAAATCAGCTTCACACACAAGGAAGACCCTGGACGGGCCCGGCGTCACTCGCACCCTATGCCTGGCCTGCCTGCTGCGGACCTGCTCTTCCTCCGACGTCCGTGCCCGGGCTGGGCAAGTCCCCTGCCGGCCTGAGCTTCAGGACACGCAGTTGGGATCTTCGGGAAAGCGCTGACTAAAGAAACGTAGGGAATGAGAACCACGATGGCGATGGAGACAGTAGGAAGGCGTCGTGATGGCTGAACTTTCACGCGGGCGGCTCGAGTCACGCGCCAGTCACACAGACAGACAGGGGTCCCTGCCGTGTCCTCATGTGTGGCAGCGGGGGCACGCTTGGCCCGAAGCGACTTGTGCCCCCAACCCCAGTGTCACTGGGACGATTGCAACACCAGCGGCCGTTCTGCGAGGCTGGCGGGCTGCTCACATGTCTGCAGGTGCGAGACGGGGAGAGCCCCACGCTGGCTCCTCGGGGAGGCAAGCAGACACCTCCCGGAGCCCTCTCCTAAAGTCAGTGACGTGCTGAGAACACGCGGGGAGCCAGGACAGCCGCCCCGTTACCAGAGCGGGGGGCTTCCGGGACACAAGGGCGGGGAGCTGGCTGTGGAGGGAAGTACGAGGTCGGAGCAGGTAGCCGCTGCCTGAGCGCCAGGTCTCAGGTGAACCGAGGCAGGACCAGACCTCCGCCAGGGCTGCACTGCTGGTGAGCGATGGGGAGCGGAGGCAGGAGTTGGGGGGCAGCCCCTCGGGAGAGAGCTAGCCCTGGCCCACAGGTTTTGTGTTTACGTATCCTGTGCGGTATTCATACTGTAGTAGACTGGGAGGAGGGAAGGGACACCCCTCGGGCCTTACCTGGAAAAGAAAATGCTAGAGAACTGACCATGTACATTGAGCACTGTCTGAGTCAGGGGCTCTCTTATTCTAGGGGACAGTCCTGGCCTAGACCCACATCGATGAAGGAGACGTCAGCAGGCCAAGCAGCACATCCTGAAACAGCCAGCGACCGTCCAGCCCCGGGCCCCCGGGCTGGAGGGCTCCGGGCACAGCCGGCCCCATGTCCCAGGCGCGTGGGTTCTCGTCTACAAATCTGCCCTTGTTCCGCGTTAGTGGGAGCAGTCGTTAACGCGGCACAAACTAATGGTATTGTATTTCGTGAGTATTAAACGTTGAGGACATTCCACTAAGCCTTTAATGACTCACCAAGCACCAAGGCCTGGGGTGGCCAGAGGGGAAGGGCCGGCAGGTCCTACCTCTGATGACAGACCCTCCACGCCCCACCCCTCCCACCCCTGCTGCTGTCAGGGGCTGTCAGAACACCCCGAGGGACCCCCAAACGTCGGCACTATCCACTACCCACACACGTCTTTCCATGACCCCCCCAAGAAGTAACAGCTAGAAATGCAAAGTGCAGGATGGAATTAAAACAACCCAGTCCGGGCTCACACGGAGTCCGCTCCCAGAGATCAGCCTCGGGAAAATCCAAATTTTTATCAGTTTCCTTCCATCCCCAAAGGATCCATGGTGTTCACTTCACGATGGCCCTGCCGGGAACCACTCTACTGGCGTCGTGACACGGACTCACCACCCCCTCGTTCCTCATTCAAGGAAGGGCAGGCCTGTGCCTGAAGGGGGTCTGGGGGGGTCCACACCTGATAAACACGGGAGGAAGGAACATATGCTTAGAGGAGAAAAGTCCTTTCACTCAGAAATTTAAGCTCCATGGGTCCATGAAGAACTAACATCTTTAGTTACTACAAATTGGGGGGGGGGCTTTTTTCTAAAATAAATTGTACAGATGACATATTTTCAGAATCCTCAATGCAGTAAGAACAGAAATTTCTTCTTTTTTTTTTTTTAAGATTTTATTTATTTATTCAACAGAGATAGAGACAGCCAGCGAGAGAGGGAACACAAGCAGGGGGAGTGGGAGAGGAAGAAGCAGGCTCCCAGCAGAGGAGCCTGATGTGGGGCTCGATCCCACAACGCCGGGATCACGCCCTGAGCCAAAGGCAGATGTCCAACCGCTGTGCCACCCAGGCGCCCCAGAAATTTCTTCTTTCTTGATCTAAGTGTGTCACTTTTTATGGGGTCAAAGGAAGCTTTTCAACAAATAACGAGAAAAGATCAAAGACAGTAAAAAAAAAAAAAGGAATGCATTCAATCTACTCTTTGCCTGTATTTATTTATATATTCCTGTTTTCAGAGGACCCAGCTCCGGGAAGGAGGAGGCTGGGTGGCTGGGCACCTGCTCCCTCCCCGGAGTGCCCTGTCCTCACGCCCCGCAGGCTCCCTTCCAGCTCTAGGCCTCCTTCCAGCGACCAGCAGTGCTGCATGGAGCCGGCCCCCTCTGGCGTGAGATTCCTCCTGGACACAGCAGTTTCGTGGTCAAGCCAGTGTAGATTTGTGCGAGTGACATAATCTTGTGAAAAAGGGTGCTACAGGGAAACGTCACCATGGCTCCAATGACAATGAAATTTACATTAAATTTCCCCTTGAACTACTTTTTCATGACTAACTTACTCACAAAAAACTGCTTTCATATAATGGATTTCTGGGCATAATTTAAAAATTTAAGCTTGAAGGATTTTTACCATCAATCTCCCTTTGAAGAATCTTATGGAACATTCATCACGAGGAATTCAAACCAGGTCATTGTCCCCCTTGCCCAGACACAAGGGGTGCCCTGTCTGGAGACTGTCATCGAGGAGGGCATGCGACGCTGGACGGGAAACTTCAGAGTCTGACTCAAAACCCAGTCCCACCTTCTTGCGCTGGGCGGAAGGAGAGATAATTAGAAAACATCTGAAGCTAAAGGGGAGGAAACGCTTTTTTGTTCAGAAAGTACCGGGTTTCGGGAAGTTGCCTTTGGCAGCAGAAAGCCCAACCGGGATACAGCGGAGCTGGGCGGAGAATCACAGCCCAGAAGCCAACAAACAGGAAAACCTCGGGCGCCTCGGACGCGCCCCCAGGAACCAGGCGTTTGCTGCGGCGTAGGCCCAGCCTCATCACCGAGCACGGTCCGCACGTGGACGCAGGCATCTCCGTGTCCTTCATCCGGGCTGAGAACCGCTCACAGGAAGTGTGGTCGGTGTTCCGGAATACTTCCCTGGGCTCCGCAGCTAAGGCAGCAATTCCTGCCAGTGCCCGTTCCGGGGTCGGGTGCGTGCCGCTGGGGAGCGCGGGTCCGAGGTCTGCGGGGCGGGGAGCACGCTGGGCTCCAGGGTCACCGTGCAGCTTGGCGTCTAGCTCCCTCTGCAGAGCACCGTACAGCAGGAAAGTTCCACCGCGGGCTGACGGGAGGTGGGTGCTGTTCTGGGAACGAGGCTGCCCTTTTCTGGCGTGGCGTCCAAGCTCCCAGCTCATCGGAACGGCGCCTTGAGGTGTAAAGGATCCATTTGCCGGCCCAGCCATGGGCTTTGCAGGGGTGTGTGCTGAGAAACGGGGCACTTAGCCCTGCAGACCCCAGGTCAAGAGACTGCGATGGCGGAAACGGCAGCTCTGGGGGACACATCTGATGTCAGGGGTCCACTCTGCCCTGCCCTGAGACCCCAGCATGCCCAGGCCACATGGGCAGCCTGTCCGTGGTCCTTGTCCCCGAGAACACAGAGCGAGAACACCGTCTGCTGGGCTGCGGCCTTTTGCACCGACGGCCTTGTATGAAGCACCTGTTCCGACAAGAGCTTATCTGATCCCTCAGTCAAGTTCCCCATAAATTATGAAAGACCCCCTCAAAAAGGACTGCGCCCTCATGCGATTGAGGGAGCGAGGCGGCAGTCTCCACCCACGCGTCTGCCCGCGGGCTGCTGTAGGAGCGGACGAGGCTGCTGTGAGAACCACACGCCCTCTCGCCCAGCACACCTGATGCCCGGGGAGGCCGCGCGCGGGCGTGTCGGGGAGGCACCTCCCAGCTCAGCCCGCGATGTGAAGCCTTTCCCTTGGACGGCTTGCGAGAACAGAGCAGAGACCATCCACGGCCCGTTGTCAACAGGTGGCCCCTTTGCTTCGGCATCTGTCCTCTCTCCCGCGTGTGATCCTGTGTAAGTATCTACCCCCCCAACCACTTCAGACCAAACTGTCACGGCCTCAAAGGATTTCACATAACTCTAAATATTTCCACGTGTTTCTTTAGACTAAGGGTAGTCCCTGACATAAACCGCAGTGCGGCCGATACTTCCAGGAAATCTGACCCTGACCAGTGGGTTTAATCGCTGCCTGTACTCCACGTTTACCGCTGACCCCAGAGCGTCCCTCGGCCTACTTTCCCTCGAGTGCGTGATCTGTTCTAGGCCCACCCCCTGCGTTGGGCTTTCTCATCCCCGGCGTCCGCTCGCCAGTGTCTGTCTGTCTTTCTGTGTTTGCCTTCACGCCCCCGGAAGGCACCTGCCGTGCAAGGGCAGCGTGGGTCCCAGAGCCTCAAGGGGGGGACTCAGGTGGGGCTGGCTGCTCTCTGGCTTCATCAGCCTTCGGTGATGGGTCTCCTGGCTCCTTCCTGGATTTTGACAGGTTCTTTTCCCTCCACAAGCCACTGGGCAAATGCCTACAGGCCGAAGGAGCCTATCTCAGTCCCTGGACGACCTCCACACCATCTGCTTTTCTGTCCTGGGAGGACATCAGGGCTGATGTAAGAAAATCCCCCCCCCGCCCCCCGCCGACTGTCCCACGAGCAGGATGTCAGAGGCTCCTCATGTCAGTGACCCAAGGTGTCCCCTGAACAAAATCACTATAACCACCGCCCCCGATAAAGGCCCCTGTAGGAGGGACGCTAGCATCGTCCAGCCTCCCCATTGCATCCTAAGCTACATAAGATGGGTGCCTGGCCTATGGACTGAAATACTGTGCATTGAAGGCCGTGTTGTGAATTCTATCTTGCCTTGAAGAACCCGCCAATTTTAACCCATGAAGAATGCTAGAAAAGTTTTATAAGGGGAAATTACCTAATTTTGTAGTTTAAGTAGTAAGTAGAGGACATTGACAGAACATAGTAAAGATGGAGGGGAGCCTGGGTGGTGCGGTCGTTAAGCGTCAGCCTTTGGCTCAGGGCATGATCCTGGTGTTCTGGGATCGAGCCCCTCATCGGGCTCCTCCATTGCGAGCCTGCTTCTTCCTCTCCCACTCCCCCTGCTTGTGTTCCCTCTCTCGCTGGCTGTCTCTATCTCTTTCCAAATAAATAAATAAAATCTTAAAAAAAAAAGAAAATAGTAAAGATGGAAATCCATCAGGACCTAAGCAACATTCCAGGGCATGTGGCCCTTACAGCCAACTTCCCTAGGAAACGGGCCCCGATTGGGTTTTAGTTCAGTCGTGTACTGGGTTCAGCCAGCTCCCAGTGCAGGTCCCATGGCCAGATGCGGCTAGACCAGGGATGTGGAGGGGATCACATTAGACCAATGAGGAGGAAATCTCACATGAGAGTCTTAAGACTGGCAGCCATCCTGGTGACCTGGGTGGCTGTCCCGTGCCCAAGACAGACAACTTTGTATAAGAACAGCAGTAAAGAGAGGGCATCAAGTCTCTGGGTCTTATTACCATCCCAGCCAGGGTACTAACTTCCAGCCAAAAGGCAGGCTTTCTCCTCCCCGTCAAGTAGCCATGGGCTATAGGATTACAGTCTGACCTATCGACATGAAAGTGTTCCAACAAGACCACACTCCTTGAAGAGCCCCTGGGATAAGAGTAAAGGAAGAGGAGAGAACGTACTCACCAAGTTTGCACCGAAGCTCAGAATCCAGATGAAAAGACACAAAGCCCCACTTTGGGCGTCATATGATGTAGGAAAAACATTAGGGATTGAAGCCGATGGCCGAGAAAGAATTCTTGAGACGTCTTTGGTGCAATAAGGTGGTTTATTAAAGCACGGGGACAGGACCCGTGGGCAGAAGGAGCTGCACTGGGGTCATGAGGAGTGGCCCATTACATACTTTCAAGTTGGGAGGGGGTTAGGGAGAGCGTAAGTCTCTAAGGAATTTTGGAAGCAAGGTTTCCAGGACCTTGTGGGGCCTAGATATTGTTGGGAAAAGGGCACTTATTACCGTCTAATAAAACCTGGGTCATAAGACCCTTCAGGTGTATATCGGTGGGTCATGTGCCTGGGGGATGATTGCCAACACGTGTCTTGGGCGGTTTAGAGATAAAGGAAGTTTCCAAAGGAATTTTTATGTGTCAAAGTAGACTTACAGGGACCTGCGGGCAGGGCGAGGGTCGCCTTTGGCCCTCAGCACAGTATTAACATCGAGGCAGCTGAGTCCCTAGAGGAAGGTCGCTCTGCTGTTTCAAGGACTTGTCAATGGGCTGTTGGTAGTAAGGAAATTTCACAATGTTTCTTCTGCCTTTGTTTCTCACATCAAGGACCACCAGAACCCCACCCCCAGGTGCAGAGCAAGCATGCGACAACATCGGGCCTCAAGGCCCAGGATCCAGGCCCCAGCCTGTGCACCCCGGGTCTCGTGTCCAATGACAAAGGCACAGGGGGTCCAGAGCGCTGCTCCTGGCCTTCTCCGACCTGCCCAACCACACTGCAGGACATGCACATCCAAAACCAGTTTTTAGGTGACAGTTAAGTAATTCCTAGCTATCTAAATTGGGCTAAATCCAGTTATTTCAGAATTTAGAAATCTTCAAAGGAAAGACTGAAAGCCTGGAAGCATTATGGATTACAATAACAGAACATGAGTGACTTTTTTTAAAACAAAAAAATGTTTAAGAAATGCCATGTTTAACCTGACGACTGACCGAGCTGGTCCTCAGCACCCACGCAGGGCAGGCTCCACAGTGTCCTCTGCCCTCTGCTTTCTGATGGGAAATTGGCATCTCTCAAAGACTGGACCTTGCGTTTCCCCAAACGTAGCATCTAATTTCCATCCACTCACCAGCGGTTGGACCCCCCGTCCTGGGGGCCATCACTCTGCTGGCTTCTGGTCCAGCCGGTGGTTTGTCATTAGTTACACAGGTCAACTAAGGTGCCAGTCCAGGATTAGAAGAGCTGCATTTCCCGTTTTGTTGTAAGATTGTGACGCAGCACAAAGCGGCTGCCACTGCACCAGCTGGAAGTCCTGTAGCGGCACAGAACCAGGACCATTCACAGAACGTGCTCAGGTGGAGCCACAGGGCGGAGGCCTGCTGGAGAGGTGCCGTCAGACCCTCTCCTCCCTGCTCAGCACTACGCGGTGGGCAGACCGCGGCCTGCTGGTTGTGCGCTGAGCAAGGGCTTCCTCCCTGGAGAATGGGGATACGCACAGCTAGTGCTTATGGGGTGCTCCCCATGTCCCTATGCATTAGTGCTTGCGAAAACCCTGGAAAGCGTGAACTATTTCTAACAGCGAGGTTACAGATGAGAAAACCAGACTTGGATCGGGGGTGTGAGCCCCATAGCCCTAACCACCCCAGGCTGCCACTGTCTGTCCCTCCGGAGGTGGTGGTCAGGCCCCGCAGAGCCATTCGAGCGCCGCACTTGTGACTGGCCCGCGGCAAGCACACAGTAGAGGCTAGACTGTCATTGGCCCGACTGCGGAGCTCTGACGGACGCTGCTCCCCGTTCCCAGCGTGCTCCCCTGGGGCACCAGGAGGCCCAGGGCCACTGGTTTAGAGCGCTCGGCCACAGGTGCCCAGGCAGGCCCTCCATCCCGGGGCCTCCCCTCCCTGCGACCCGGAGCTGCCATTAGTCTCCCGGGTGAGGCTGTGCTTGGAGCGGGTTTGCAGCCGGAGCTGGGACGTGGCTCTTCCCCGACCGCAGCCTGGGGGCACGGCTCTCCATCGACCCCGTATTCCAGTGGGAGCTTCGGCTTTTAGGAAGATGCTTGAGGTAGGGAGAGGGGCGGGAAGGAGAGCAGCCACATGGGTAAGCGCTGACTATGCAGCCGGGCCTCCGGCCTCGTCACCTAGCAATGGGGGAGGTGCTGAGGGAGAGGCACCTCGGGACCCAGCCTCGCTCCCCACCCCCACCTTGGCTCAGAGAAACCCCCAATGGAGGAGCCTCGGGGCCCTAAGCAGAAGGCTCTGGAGATTTGGCTAAATGCTCTTCCTTTGCCCCGTGCACACCGCCCAGCTCAGGCCGCCTCGGCGGCGGGAGAGCATCTCCCCGCAGGAACCCGCCGGATTCTGCAGGAGCACGGTGATGGCAGAGAGGCCACCCCTCAAGCTCACTCCCAGAGGACCCTGTCTCGGAGGAGACACGGAGAGCGGGTAGACCTTCTGACCTCCGCGGTGCCCCCAGGGTGACCCTGAGGCCAGCACATCAGGAGGCAAACAGGAGTTGAGTCCCCATTTCTTCTCTCTGGGCCGTAGCTCTCACCCCGAGAGCTTCCGAAACAGACCTGCCAGGACTCACTGCAGGGTCTTCGAGTCCGTCCTCCCACTGCCGCCCGGGTCAGGGCGGTGAGGCCAGGCAGCGCAGGGTGGAAGCATCGATCAGGTGTTGGTTCAGGGCACCCCGACTCTGGGGCGCCCCCGGGCGGTGCTCCTCGACTTCGACAGCCGGCTCACGCAGAATGCCGTGCGCAGTCCCGCCTCAGAGACCGCTGCGCTCCGTGTGTCTGAGCCTGGCCTGGGCCGTGTTGGCACCTGCACGAGACCCCCCATGAGGCCGAGTGGAGACCCACTGGGCTCAGACCCTTCGTGGGAGCGTTCCTGGCATATCCAGCTCTTTAGTCACCCAGGACCTCAAATGTCCTGTTAAGGGGAGGGAGCCTTGGGGGGCAAGGGGCCCTGAAAGAGCAGAACATCTGAGCTCGGGGCGAGCCCCACACTCTGCCCCTGAGGACTGTGTTCCCCTTCGTCTGGCCTTCTCTGTTGCTGAATCAGCACAAAGCCTGAAAACGCAGTCGGATCAATTAATTGCTACTTGATGCTATGGCCCTGTAGGCAAGTGGCAGCCATCCCATCAGACGCACGGCCAAACCTGCCCGATGGGCAAAAACCAGGCGTGGCACAGCCCACCTGCGTCAGCACTCTCTGCACCCCACAGCCCGGGGCTCAGGAACCTGAAGTCTTCTGTCGTGCTCCTTAAGCTGAGCTCGCTTACCTCTCAAGGTGGTAAAAACCAGATAAATTAACTTTCTCGAAGAATAAATGAGCTGCTAAGGCTTACTGTTGGCTTTCGCACAGATGTTTCTGTTCCATCAGTGATGGTACCTGAAGCGTGATGCCTGACTGGCCTGCAGTGTGGGGTGTGTCCCCGACTCTACGTGTCTAGCCTTTTTGTCCCCCACCATCCTCCCCAGAAGGTCGGCATAGCCAACAGCCATGAGAGACAGACATGGGCTCCCTCTGGAGCCGGGGCAGGCAAGCTTCCCGCCTGCTATGAAGATTCTGGTTCCCTAAGCTCAGCGATCCACTGAACTGGAGATTCGGGGTGGCCGTCCCCTGGGTGGGGAGGACACGGGGAGGCACAGGGTGAAGAGGGATCATACTGTCAGAGTCCTAGCTTTTGTTTGGGGTGGTGAGTTATAGATGCTGATTACATCATGAAATAGGAACTAGCCCGTCACAACCATTCACTGGCCAGCGGCGGGGGTGCCGAGGGTCGGGGTTAATCAGTTTGTACGTCTGAGTGCGGCTAGAGAAATAGTCAGATAGTAAATCAACTAAATCAGTAAATTCATGGATAGATGGATGAATAAACAAATAATGGAATCAAACCTGAGGAAAAAAAGCATCTTCCTTACTGGGGTGACATCTGGAAGATGAAATGGGGAACTCTTTTAAAGGAAGATGAAATGGAGCACTGGTTTAAAGGAATCGAGAACCGAAGCCCCGTGGCAGGATTTTTTTCCGAGAGACGCCTATGGGAGCCACACGTCCGCCGCAGAGGCCACACATCCGCTTGCCCAGAGCGCGTGCTGTCTGTGCCAGCACACCCGGCGAGGGGATACATGTGTGCAGACGTCTCTAGGTCCCGGGTCTGGGGTAAGTTCCCAAGCTAATTTCCTTGAGGGGCAGAGAAAGGCTTGTGAGATCCCAGAGCAAGGAGTCAGGTGTCCAGCTTAACATTCCTTGCAAGGAAACACAATGTCAATCTTGAAAAGTCCAATTCCAAGACCCCTGCTGCCCAGGAACTTGCTGGGGGACTTGGCAGGAATAAGCTCAGTGACCTTGGGCAAGTCCCTCGTCTTTTCTGATCTTCCAGGCAGCGAATCGAGGAGAAGGCAGCGGACCATCCCAGGGGCCCTTCTGGTGTAGGACTGTCGCCCCCTGCCCCTCATGCTTTGATGGCATTGCCTCGTGCACACACAGGGATCATTCCCCCGGCCCTGGAGGAGGGGTCAGACGCTGCGGTCGCATCTCAGGTGTGCCGACCAGCCCTCTTTCTCCTCTGTGTCCACCCAGCAATCACGGCCAGGGCACCTAAGTTCTCCCAGGGCGTGGCCTCTGGTTAACAATACCATCACCCACCAGGCTGGGAAGATTCATTAGGTAATGTCTGCGAAGTGCCTGAGCTCATCGAAGGAAATTGCTCTGTGAAGCCAAGGTATTAAAAATAGAAGCGAAACCAGAAGAGGTTTAAACTCAAGGGTAGAAATTTCCTGTGCAGCTCAATAAAGCTGCGCCTCCGAGAGAAGCCTGTGCGGGTCTGACGGGAGGGCAGCCTTCGGTCGAGGGAGGCTGCCAGGAGGCATCCGAGGGGAAGACAGCCCAGTGAGGAGATGCCCACTGTCGATAAGAAGGCCAACACATGCACACAAGGGACGGGTCATACCCCAGGCTGCCCGGCCACTCTGATGGGGAGACATGGCGACATGCTGTGGGGGGCAGAGGGGTCCTAACCCTTCCCAGACTTGCAAGAGAGTCACCCTCTCCCCGAGGCTCCTCTTACCAAGGACGGGTGACCAGATGGATAATTCTTCGGTTCCATTGAGTGCCACGGCATGTTTGCAGAAACAATCTGCTAAAACCCTTTAAGCGTCTGGGGTCCGACTCCTCCTGCTTAGGGGGCAGGGGCACGTGGTGGCCACGACCCTAGACTGGACAAGGCTGCCTTGCTGGGAGTCTGTCTTCCCACAGAAACTACCCCGTCCTGTGTTTGTCTGACTGTCCTCTGTCTCCATCTCCCGCGTTTCCCGTGAACCTGGAGAGGCTCTTGGTTTTAATCCCAAGGGTTGGATATAAAAGTGTGTTTTTATTTTTATTTCCTAATATTTGAAGATGTTTTTCCTTCCTCTTCATGGGGAAAGTCAGGTAAGCGCCGAACATGGCCAACGGCCGGTGGAAGGAGGCCTGGTCTGCCGATGAACACACCCGCTGCAGGCGCTGGACCAGGGCATCCCCACGGTTTCCTTTACGCATATTTTCCTCCTGTGGCAGCAAGTGTGGCCTCAAGGATCCCACGAAAAGTTGGTTTCACTGCAACAGTGTCTGCAAACCAGGGGCCAGTCCCAGGTGGAGGAGAAGAGAAGCTCAGTAAATTCAATGCCCATTTTCTTTTCTTTTCTTTCTTTCTTTCGTTCTTTTTTTGAAGATTCTATTTATTTATTCGACAGACAAAAAGAGAGAGAAAGAGAGCACGAGCAGAGGGAGAAGCAGACTCCCCGCTGAGCAGGGAGCCCAATGTGGGACTCTACCCCGGGACCCCGGGATCAGGACCTGAGCTGAAGGCAGACGCTTCCCTGACTGAGCCCCCAGGCGCCCCGGCCCATTTTATTTTCAAGTAGAAAAGAATATTCTTATAACATTTCTCTTTTGTAAAAGATATTTTTTCTCTTGTGTTTGTAGCCTCTTTATAATGGCAACTCTGCTTTTTCATTCTTTTCTGCCTCTAGACCCTCAAAACAACCAGAAAAGGAAGAATTCGTGTGAACTGAAATCACGAGGCTCTGCCGGGCGATCTGCTCAGTAGGGCCTCCATCACTCCTGCAAGTAATTTATTTACCTTGAAATTTGATTGGATTTCATCAAAAGTACCCGAAGGTGTCCTTGGTGCAGCCTGTCTCCGAACTAGAAACAGACCTTCCGGCATTCACGAGCAATTCAGCACACTCTTCGAAAGTTTATCGAAATTTGTAATTTACCTGCCACTCACACAGTCTTGCGCAAAGCTAAAATACAAACATGTTCTTCACTTAAAAATAAATAAGTGATCCTATTTGAACTCGTCGCGAGGACTGCTCTGCAAGCCTGCCGTCTGCAGGGCCTGGCTGCACAGGGAGGCGCTCACGGGGAGTCCGTGTCGGCTTGGACCCACAGCCCAGCGGCGTTGGCCGCGGCGCTGCAGGAGAGTGGCGGTGGGCTCCACGACCCGGCCCTGCACAGGAACGTGCCCCCAGCCTCCTCTGGTTCCATCGGCAGGGTGGGCAGCGTTCAGAAACGGGAAGCTGTAAGACAGCTGCACCATCCAAGGCAGAAGTAAATCAAGTAAGTTTCTTTTTGGGGTTCTTGCCACCCTGTCATTGTCCCCCAGGCCACAGGCTCCAGGGCCACACCCCTGAGAACAGGGTCCTTGTCCTCCCTAAACTGTGTCCACGGCCCCGACCAGGCGCTCTGCCTCGGGGATCCCCTCTCTTATCCCTGACGTCAGACTGGAAGGACTATGGTGACTGCACGGGGTTGGATAGTGTCCCCCAAAAGTCGTGTCTGACAGAAGCTGTGAATGGGACTTTATTTGGAAATAGGGTCTTTGCAGACACAATCAAGTGAGGAGGAGGCCGCAGGGGGCTGGGGTGGGTCTTAATTCAATGTGACTGGCGGCGTTGTTCTTCGAGGAAGAGGGATATTTGGACACAGACACCTGGAGGGTGAAGCTGGGTGAGCACAGAGGCAGAGGTCGCGGGGACCCCTTGATTTTCACCTTCTGGCCTCCAGACTGAGGGAGCGCGCCCTTCTGTGCTCCCCGGTCCGTCCTAGGAAGCCGACACGGAGGTGTTCCTGCTGGAAAAGCTGCCCTCCTAGGAGCAGAAGGGTTCAGCCCTGAAGGAACCGTGTCTGGGGTGAACGTGCAGACCCCGAGCACAGGGAGGAAGGGGATGCGGGAGGGCCTCCCCCGGGGCCGCGTGGACCCCCACCTCCCCTGTGGGAGCTGCACCTGCAGACGGGGCTGCGGGAGGCGGGCCCTGAAGCCCACGAAGACCATGACGGCGCCTCCTGAGCAAGCCGAGGGCGTCAAAATGTGACCTGGTCACTTGTTATTTCCTGGTCATCACAGACGGGCCTCCCGGGGCGCCCGCCGGGCAGAGGCGAGGCCGGGGGAGGAGGCAAGTCCGTTCAGCAACTCAGCAGAATAATTCAGGAACTTTTTAAAGGAGGAAAGCTATCTGTGTGGGACTGTCTGTGTTTTGTTTCTTTAAGCCAAGTAGAAACTGTGAAGCAGCCGAGGACAGTCACGCGCTGCAGCTCCGGGTGACACGCGTACGGCCATGGCCCTGCGTGGGCCTCCGTTCCAGGAAGCTCACCGCGTGGCTCTGATAGGAATTCCTCCATTTCTCACCATCTTCAAAAAAGACCTCCTCACACCTTCCTCTTTGGCAAATTGTTAACTTAAGAAGAATTTGCAAACTAAATAACCCTACATCCTTTTTTTTATAAAAAGGCAGAAAAGAAAAGAGCAGGAGAAAAGTGTCTCTTAACGTTTCTTTGAAGGAGAGACGTTCGCACTGTCAGCTACCAGACCCACAATCTGCGCCCGGAACGTCCGTCCGTCCTTCCGCGGTGTGACCGAACGACACGAGCAGTAGCTTGTGGTAACCCTGGAATATACATTTTCTAATGACCTACAGGTTGGGGTTGAATTAAATATTGAAGCGAGCTCCAGAAATATCTACAAGGAAACACAGCAGCAATATTGTATTGATTGCATGAGGCTGTTTAATAATTAATCCAGCCCCTCGGGCCTGAACGTCGTCCTGTTTCTCCCTGAGCGCCACAAGCTCTTGTGAAAGGGCTCGGCTCGGGCGTCCTCACCGGCGGAGGGAGGACTAGGAAGAGACTGGCCTCCGTTGTCTCTACTGCATACCCCCCAAGGCAAGAGCCCTTCGGCACACCTCTTCTCGGGGCGAAAAGGGACCAGGGTGGGTCTTCCCTCAGCAGGAAGATGGTCCCAGGACCGTTCTAGAGTCCGTGAAGCAGCCCTGGCCAGCATGGCCGGCGTCATCGGAGCACCGCACGAGTACCCGGGACACGCGGGAGCCTGTGCTGAGCACTGTGGCCTTTTGCTTCCACTGCTCGGTGTTCCAAACGTCATCCCAGGGCAGTGAACTCAGCTCCCAGGCGTTTCTGCGACAGGAAAGTGTGCCCACGTGGCCCCCACAGGTGCTGAACCAGAAATACTGGCCTCATTTCTGTGTTCCCACCTCTTCCGAGACGTCCAACCGCAGCGTCACACTGAGAACTTGAATCCAAACCCAGCAGGAGAGCAGCTCAGGCAATCCCGCCTGGCCCTCAGCCCCGAGCGTCCTACGGGCCGAGGCGGGGTGTTTCTTGGGGTCTTACCTGATTCTCACAGGCCTGATCAAATGACTGATTTACCCGCTCCGTTGGTAAAAATAATCTTATGTAAAGGATTTGCCAACAGGAAGAGCTCTGGATTACTCACCGGTGTTTTTGTGCTTTGCTTTGTCTCCATTACATTTGCAAAGAGACTTCCTCATTCCATCCCTGGGGCGGAGAGGGATCCAGACCTTTCCTGCTTCCCTTGTCCCTTTGTCCGGCTCATGGCAAACACAGCAGGCTAAGGCCAGCTCCCGCCTTAGAAGGCATGGGGCAGGCAGCCAGCCGAGCTCTCACGGGGATTCGGCACGCTGGACAAAGGTGTGGGGCCTGGGGGGGCCTGACGGTACCTGCCTGCCACCTCATCATGGGAGATTAGACTAATCCAGCGCTGGGAACGGTGACAGGGATACACACTTGCATGGCGAGGGGGTGGTGAGGGGCGTGCTCATTAGGGCCTCACAAGGAGCGGAGGGCCCGGCAGCAGGCCTTCACCTGGGGCAGGGGCAGGGGAGCAGAAAAACCCCTGGGCGCTCTGCTCTCTGTCTGGGTCTGCGGCTCCAGATTCACGAGTTTCAGGATCGAGGTGGCTCAGACACTCAGCCGTGGAGCCCCATGGGGTTCGTGCCGGTGCGTTAGGCCAGGAGACCCAGGAAAGCCACCTTCCATAGTTCCGTCCACTCAGCTGCTCAACAACTCTCTCTCAAGTGCGGCGGGAAGCCCTGGGGCCCGGGGAGCACCGGCTGACCAGGCATCGCGAGTGGCCCCCCATCACCTGAGCCGCGTTGCTCGTGCCTGGCGCTCTGTGCTGTCAGTTGGCGCTCCTTGAAAACATCACGGGCTCTTTCGGTCTTTTGCGGTGGCAGCTGAAGGGTCACGGAAGGACAGGAGCCCTGGGCTTGGGATCACACTCGGGGGCTCGCCGGGTCTCCAAGCGAGTGGTGTTTGTGTGGTCACAGGACCTCTGAATTCCCACGCTCTGAGGCGACACTGGGAGAGGCTCATGTGGACCAGGGCCACGTGGGCTCTCAGAGCAGCCAGCCTCGGCTTCTGGAACGCTCTGGGAGGTGCACTTCCCTCTGGAGGGGAAGTCTGCACCACGGTGGCCCCCTGCCAGCTGCTGTGAGAAGGCCTGGTGGCCATTATCCCACCTCACGTGCCTCGGGGGAAAACGAGAAACGTCAGCGGGCTGCGTCCCTCTGGTGACCCAGGCCAGCCTTCCTGACACCCCCTGAGTCACGCCCGCCCGTGGCACCATCCCCTCCCCGTGAACACCAGCCATCAGGCCCACTGAGAACCACTCGTACAGGTGCAGTGGGGTGAGAAATTCACACTTCTCATCATGAAGCAGGAATTTGACATAACTTCTCTTGGGCGAGTGCTCTCCTCCCAAGTTCTGCTCTCCTTTCACTCATCCTGACAAAGTCCGACCTCAGGTGCCTCGCTCTCTCTCCTTCGTGGTGAATAATTGACTCCGTGCTCATCTTCTCTGCCCGACTCAGCCACGCGAATTCCCCCCGACTCCCTGAGGCCCCCCGAGGCCCCCCGCCGTGTTTCAGGACGATCCCTCTGTGACCTCAGCCCCCAGCCCATTAAGAGATCATGAGGAATATTTCAAGGAATAAAAAACAAGCAAGCAAACAAAAGTGTCTGAGGTAGGACACCATCGCTCAGAAAAGATTTTCTCCATAATGTGGCCGGGTCAAACTTTCTGGACTGCCGAGGCTCAGTGTCCCCATTTGTAGGCGGGACAGTGGGACGGATAACCTCTAGTTCTCACTGGAGCTGGGGCTGGAGCAGCCAGGGTCCGACATGGGAGAAACGCCGCCTCCCACAGAGAGACACGCAGAGGCCACATCTCCCCAAACAGCGCCGTGGGACACCTGCAGGCTCGCATTAGCTGACAACGCGTGCCCTGCGTCATCCGGCTGAAGTCACCTGGAGACAGCCTGGCCCCTGGGGCGTGGCAGGGACGTGGCAGGTGCTTAAAAGAGGCAGCTGGACAGCTGGCAGGGCACTGCCCCCCACTCAGTGGTGAGCACAGCCTTGATTTTCCAACGAAGGATCTAACTCTTCGCCCACCGTAGGTGTCTTTCCACAGTTTGCGGCCAGCTGTCTGGTCTCTGCTGGGAGTGGATGCCTTCTCCCCTTTTCCCTCCACCTCGGTCACACGTCGGACAGTGGAGCTCCCGCATTTTGTGGTTGTTTTCTTGTTGTTCAGGGTGAAGTTTGCAAGGACTGGCTGGTTGAGAGCGTACCAGTGGGGAAGGCCAGGCAGGTGAAGGCTGCCTGCCGTGCTAACAGAACTTCTCCGGAGCCTTCTGCCTGACAGATAAATCAGAAGGTGTTTCTCAAAGCTTTGAAATTCAAAGAGCAATTCAAGGTAGAACTCAAAGACAAAACAGTAAGTCCCCGAATTACCTTCGCTCAGGGTGTAAAGCACCTCGCAGTGACCACTCGGGTCTCACGAAGAAGGAATGAGTCACCCTTGAAGGGGTGAGTGGTGTGTTAGTTTTCCCATTTTGTGCAAGAGAAGTGGAAACCCAGCGTGACGGGGCGACGTGCATAAGAGGACCTTGCGGGTCCGGGGTCTGGAGTCAGGGTGGGATCACAAGCTCAGTCTCAGGGCGACCCTGTGCTCGGTCCTCCGAGGCCCCGAGACGTCCGCGTCATGAAATACGACTCTCCGGGACTCAGGGTAAGCGCCACGCAGCGCGTTGGCCAGTCTCATCCTAACACCTGTCAAACAGCCCTGAGAGCATTCAGAGCAATGATTGGTGCCTAGCCGTTCCAAACCGTACACGGCCGCGATGTCACGACATCAGCCTTTGACTCCTTGTCAGCGGCCCTTCCGCGGGAACACTGCCGCCTGTTGAAACCTCGGGCCCCGTCAGTTACACGAGGGGCACGCTGCCATGAGACCAGAGTCGGAGGAACAGACACGAACACGAGAACTGCCGCAAAATACCCTCCTTGATCGTTGTAAGTGCACCTCGTCAGCACTTAGACCACAAATTTTGTACCGTAAGTGGGATTTCTAAAGAAAGTCTAGCTTCCATTTTCGTACTCCAACCAGCTCTTTATGAATAACGCATCACGTACTACCCAGGACGCATCTCAGATCTGACTTAGAAGATGAGAGAGTATATTTAGTCAAATGAAAGGAAAGGAAAAACTCCCGATCAGTCCAGTACCCAAGGTCTCCAGTAACAGCAAAGTACTACAAGCACTCAGGAAAAACTGACCAAGAGAAATTCCTCTTCGCAGTCGATTAGTGTATGTGAAACACACGTCACATTGACATAGAACTTCCGTTGGGGATGCTGGTCTGCTGAGTACGACATGTCTCCTACCCCCTGGTCCCTGCCTGACGCCAGGTGCTCAGGGGCCCGTGGGCTCTCTTGAGCTGTCTGGAAGAATCTCATGCAGGAAATACCAGGGAACTCTTATGAGTCTGGCAGACCTGCTTTTGGCTTTGAAGATCTGCTCTTGTCTTAGAACAAAAAGGACTTTGGAGCCCCTGAACAAGACCGTCTCCGGGCTGCAAACAACCAGGCCTTCAGTGGGAAACACGAGAGCTTACTTCCAGCTTGTCTGCTGCGAGACGGCACGGGATGAGGCTGGCCACACCTGCTCCTGTCAGGCCACCCGCAGGTCTGGCCACTCGCGTGAGATCCACCATCCCTGGTCACCTGGGAAGGAGGGGATGAGGGCTCAAATTGGAGATGGAGGCACCAGGTAGCGTCAGCCCAGTACGTGTCTGCTGGAGGTCACCCTGCCCCACCTGCAGGGGAGAGGAGAGCAGAGACAGTGCAGGGACTCAGCATCCTTCCACGGTGAGCGCAGGGAGCTGGCCCAAGAAGCGCCCTCTTGCCTGGAGGGGAATCGAGAAAAAGATAAAATCACAAAAAACAACAGAAGGAGGAAAAGAAGGGGAGTTTCAAACAAAATGTTTAATTAAATTCATTTTCATTCTCTTACATTGACTCTAATTCAAATTGTTTATGTTTAACAATATTCAGCTGCCATTTCTATAGGTAAAATGGGTCAAATAGGGCAATTTCACATCGTTCAGGCTAATATATTGTTTGTAGGGTCAACTCAGGCTCAGGCTCACATGTGTTACAGCCGCCGGGTCACAGCTCTGCGGTCTTTAATGCCTTAACTTCATTGAGCAAAATGGCATAAATTGGGGGGGTCATCTTCAAACACCTTCAAACCTCAAATGCTGAGCAGCGAGGGATAGGCTGTCAGGGTGAGGGGTTTCGACCAGAGACAAGCCTGGGCCCGAGGGTTCTGCGGCACCGTGTTCATTCAACAACACTTCTTGAGAACCTATGATGAGTAAGCACTGCCAAGTTTGGGGGAGTAAACAAGACAGATATTATGTCTGCCCTTTAACATTTCATGACCTGAAATTTAGAATTAGGCAATGGTTTGCCAAATCTGACAGCAAACGCATAAGCAACCAGTGAAAACACAGATAAATCGGGCCTCGTCAATAGTGAACTTTGTGTTGCAAATGATAACCACCAAGAAAGCAGAAAGACAACCGTGGAATGGGAGAACATACTTGCAATCATATATCTGATGAGGAAACTGCATCTGGAATATGTAAAGAGCCCTCACAATTCAACAACAAAAAAGCAACCCATTCTGTAAAAGGAAGTAGGTCTGAACAGACATTTCTTCAAAGGAGACACGCAAACGGCCAATAAGCACAGGCCCAGACGCCCGACATCCGCCGTCGTCGGGGAACCTGAAATCGATACCACTTGACACCCACTAGGAAGGATGTAAGAGAGCAGATAGAGGACAAATAGTCGGCAAGGGTTCGGGGAAATCGGAGCCGTCACAGATGACCGCTGGGGACGCACCGCAACGCTCAGCGTGGAGCTTCCGGGGGACCCAGCAGCGCCACCCCTCGTGTGCCCCCAAGAGAGATGAAAACCCGTACGCTCATGGTCCTGAAGCGTAGTTCATCGTAGCCAAAACGGTGGAAGCAGCGTAACTGTCCACCCGCTGGCGAGTATGGAGAAGTAACGCGCAGTCCGTTCACGCGAGGGGCTATCGGTCAGCCCCAGAACGGAAAGGAGGAGGGATACAGGCGGCGGGCTGGGCGCGAGGCGGGGGCGGAGGAAGGATTGCGCGGCACGTCACACCCCCGGCAGCTGAGAGGGGAGGTTAGGGACGGGGTGCTCACGTGACTGCAGTCTTCTGGGGACCAGTCTGGNTGGGACCCAGCAGCGCCACCCCTCGTGTGCCCCCAAGAGAGATGAAAACCCGTACGCTCATGGTCCTGAGGCGTTGTTCATCGTAGCCAAAACGGTGGAGGCAGCGTAACTGTCCACCCGCTGGCGAGTATGGAGAAGTAACGCGGTCAGCCCCAGAACGGAAAGGAGGAGGGATACAGGCGGCGGGCTGGGCGCGAGGCGGGGGCGGAGGAAGGATTGCGCGGCACGTCACACCCCCGGCAGCTGAGAGGGGAGGTTAGGGACGGGGTGCTCACGTGACTGCAGTCTTCTGGGGACCAGTCTGGAGACAGGAATCAAAGGCACACTCTCGATTCCGTCCGAGACCTTACCCACAGACGAACAGCGTAGACACGAGTAAAGGTCCATGCTGGAGTTTTCTGTAATAAGACATGAATACAGTAAGAACATCTGTCACCAGCAGAACGGACACAGGAACACAGTACAGCCGTGGAATAAAGTTCCACCCAGCTGTTCAGAAACGCATGACATAGAGCTCCTCATGTGGACAGAACATCGTGCGAGACGCTCTATTGAGAGAGCAAGTTACAGACGGTGTGGACACAGAAGGCACACACACTCACGTGTGCACACTCGTATGCATCAGGGAGCGNGGAGTTTTCTGTAATAAGACATGAATACAGTAAGAACATCTGTCACCAGCAGAATGGACACAGGAACACAGTACAGCCGTGGAATAAAGTTCCACCCAGCTGTTCAGAAACGCATGACATAGAGCTCCTCATGTGGACAGAACATCGTGCGAGACGCTCTATTGAGAGAGCAAGTTACAGACGGTGTGGACACAGAAGGCACACACACTCACGTGTGCACACTCGTATGCATCAGGGAGCGGGAGCAGGGGTTTGGGGAGGCAAGCTATGCAAGGAGAAGCTGTCAAGGCTCACTTGATACCCGTCTCTATTATTTTCATTCTTTTTTTTTTTTTAAAGATTTTATTTATTTATTCGACAGAGATAGAGACAGCCAGCGAGAGAGGGAACACAAGCAGGGGGAGTGGGAGAGGAAGAAGCAGGCTCCTAGCAGAGAAGCCTGATGTGGGGCTCGATCCCATAACGCCGGGATCACGCCCTGAGCCGAAGTCAGACGCTTAACCGCTGTGCCACCCAGGCGCCCCTGGAGTTTTCTGTAATAAGACATGAATACAGTAAGAACATCTGTCACCAGCAGAATGGACACAGGAACACAGTACAGCCGTGGAATAAAGTTCCACCCAGCTGTTCAGAAACGCATGACATAGAGCTCCTCATGTGGACAGAACATCGTGCGAGACGCTCTATTGAGAGAGCAAGTTACAGACGGTGTGGACACAGAAGGCACACACACTCACGTGTGCACACTCGCATGCATCAGGGAGCGGGAGCGGGGGTTTGGGGAGGCAAGCTATGCAGGGAGAAGCTGTCAAGGCTCACTTGATACCCGTCTCTATTATTTTCATTCTTGGACGCTGACCGGCCCGGAGAGGAGAACGGGGACTTCACAGCCTCCCTCAGCCGGGAGAGGGTTCCAAGTCTGCTCAAGTCCCTCGAAGCAAAGAGCATCCATAATTGTCTCTCTGAGGGTCTCCTGTCCAGGAGAGAGGATCCCCCACCTTCTGCAGCCTCTAAGTTCCCCACCCTTGGTTCCCCTCATTCAGTTCCGAAATCACTGTTCCCTGGCTCCTCCCGATGCGTGTGGCACGGTCCCCCTCCCCTTCTCTCTCCTCCCGGTCTCCCTTCTCCCAGCCGCGCAGGAAGGAGGAGTGGGATTCAGCGAAAGAGAGGCCCGCATGCCCACCCGTCCCTGCCAGGAGCCGGCCTGGGCCGGTGGAATGAAAGGACAGGCCAGCCATCTGGTGACGACACTTCCGGTTGGAGCGTGCTCCCGCCGACTGCAAGGGACAGCCGAGGGCCCCCCGGACCCGGACTCACGACAACTCTTTCTGGAGTAGGCTTTCTGGAGGAGCTCCCATGAGTTTTATTATTCCCAAGGTCCCTGCTTGGCCTGAGTCCCATCCAAGAGATGCTGAGGTACAGCAGAGTCTGTTCTGTCCTCAGGAGCCCCTGGCCACGGCCCCTGCACACGGAGGACACTCAGAGAACACCCATGGAGGGACCAGCTGTGTCCTGGGGCAGCTGGCAGAGCGGCATGGCCACAGGATGCCCCTTCCTGGCGTTCCAGGAGTGGACTTGAAGATTACTCCACGGTAGAGCCCCTCAGGACCCCTCGCCCCGTCCCCGAACCTGCCAAGCCCGCTCACGTCTGAGGCTGCCCTCTGGAGCTGGAGGACGACCGATGCAGGGACTGGTGCGGGGAGGACCTTGGAGCAGCCGCCAGAGCTGTGACCAGCCCTGCAGCGCCCATGACACTCCGCCCTGCGAGCCCGGCCTTCCCTCTGCCCTCGCTTCGCTCCCGGGCCCTGAGGGTGGGAGGCTCAGCTCCGGCCTCTGTCCGTTCTTGGTTGGTACGTCTTCCCTTTTACCCAACAGGACAGGCTGCTCTGTTGTCTCCCACCTCCTTCCTCTTCGATGACTTCCACAACCTCAGGGAGATGCGCGCTGTTGCTGCAAGAGGAAGGAGACAAAGAGCCCAAGAGACCTAGAGATAAGCTGCCTCTGCAGAGGCCGAAGGACGGCCTCCAGGGAGGCCCCGCCAGGGACGTGTCTGGGGCTGTGCACCCAACAAGCCCGCTGAGAACGCACACTACAGAAGACGCTTACTTCCAAATTTTCCAAGCTGAAAAAGGATCTTTTCGTTAGTATAAAGAAGAATACATCCAGACAGAAGCAGGCATTTTGTGAATGACGACCAAATGCAGCTGAATCGTTTTCCATTGTGTGTTTCTGTGGGAAGCACGGAAGGCTCGGAAGTCTGTTAAGTAGGAGGCTCTGGGTGCAGAGTGGGAGACGTCTGAGTCCGAACTTGCCTCCTTTCCATTTTCAGAGCAGCCTTATTTGGGATCACTGCAGCTTGGACTTGACATGGTCTCGATTCGCCGTGGACTAGAATTGCTCACGGAGACTTATTCCTGTCATCTGCTCTCCGACGTCATTGTTACGCCCTTGTACATGCCAGATAGTTTCTTATCTGCCTCCTCGGACCGTCTTCGCAAGGACCCTGGGAAAGATACCAGTCTTCTCACGTCCACATGAGACGACTCGAGCGCGGGTGGTCTGAGCACAGTCATGTCGCAATCCGGAGAGCAAGCAAACCCGTCGGACTCCCTCGCAGCCGCCATCTGACCCGCCTCTCCGTGCCTACGCGCAGGCAGGCTCCTTCAGGCTCCCGGTGCACGACGGAGGCCCCACCATGCCAGGCCCCCCGCCCGCTGTGCACAGCCAGCCGCCCGGGCCCCTCTTCTGCCCCGTGCAAAGTGGAGACGCGCGCCAGCCACGGCTGCAGGGCGCTGTGAGATCGTTCACACGGAAGAGCTCGCCCCGCGCCGTGTCAGCCCGAGGCGCGCTTGTCGCTCTCAGGGTCTGACCCTGACAACCCGGGTCGTATTCCTGCATTGTTTTCACCCCCAGGGGAGAGCTGGCAGGTTTATGTTCAGCATTTTCCTGAAATCGCACAGGAGCTCTACACTGGTTCTGGTAAATTACTCGCAGGAATCGACGTCTAGGGAAACAGCTTCTTGCTCTGGCACCAGGCCCTGTACTTGGGGCAGCGCCGTACCCGCCAATCGATGTCCTCGCTGAGTCGTGAAGAGAACAGCTGCAGGCCTTCTTTGTCGGGGCTGAAATTATGCAGTTACGTGTTCTGCTTGCACCCACACCGGCTTGAGGAAAGACCCACCGCAGGAAGGGGGTGCTGTGACCCCGGGACCCCAGAACCCACACCAGGTGCGGGACAGGAGGCCGGTCTCCCCGGTTCTTCCCTGAGGTTGTGGGGTTCCCACCAAGGGAGAGCCTTCCTGGAGAGGGCTCTGGCCCTACTTTTGCCACGGCCCTCTCTCCCCACCCTCACCTTCCATCTCGACAGGAGGACAAGCAAGTCCTCCTGTGCTATTAAGAGAAAGGGGGGCTTCATTACGGATCTAAGAAGTGCCAGTCCTCACAGGTCAGGGAGGCAGGGAATTACTGTCTCCCAGTCAGCAATTTTTTTTAAAAGTAGACTCCACACCCAACAGGGAGCCCAACGCGGGGCTTGAACTCAGGACCCTGAGATCAAGACCTGAGCTGAGATCCAGAGTCAGATGCTTAACAACTGAGCCACCCAGGTGCCCCATCTGTTGGCAGTTCACACGCAAGTGTTTTATGTCAAGGGTGGGAACGAGATGAATGTCCGCTAGGCAGGAAGTGCACAGGACACAGACCTTCCCTGGGCTCCACTGAGAAGGGAGTTGTGATGATTCTGGACGGCATGCATCGAGGACCGGTATGTGCCAAGCGCTAAGAGAAGTGCTTTCCAGGCACTGTTCCATTTAACATCGCACAAACCCTCTGGGCCTTGCAGGGCGCTGCCTTCCTTGTAGAAAATGAAGCAGGAGGACGTCCTGGGCATTTGCTCAGTGACAGGACTGTGCCCTGGTTCTGCCGACCCCTCTTCTCCCAACCTCACTGTCCTGTCCCCTGACACCCCCACGGTCCTCACACCACAGCTCCGAAATCCTGTCCTGGCACTGAGACCCCGTGTCCTCACCAGTGACAAAGACATGATGTTGACCTGGAGACACAGTGGGTGGAGGGGAAGGGCAGGGGGACAAACCTAAGTTTGGAGGGGAGTCTGCTTGCTAGGAACTTAGCAGCAAAGGTCAACTGATGTCCCCACTGGTCTCACACTGAGGGGTCTCCCAGGGGATGGACTTCATGTGAAACCAGGAAAGTCCCAGGGTTCCAACCCCTGAGACCCTGGGTCCTCCAGTCACAGCCCCGGGGGCCCTGGGCTGACTCCAGGTGACGTGCCTCAGTGTCACCTACCACAGCTCCTCCTCCCTGCACCCCATAGACCATCCCTCCAAGGGGGGCGCTGGTAACTTCCAGTCCCCACCTGTCCCCTGAGATGCGTCCTGCTAGCCTGGAAGGTGCCAGCCCCAAACACCGCTGTCGTTCGAGTGTTAATAGTGGTGAGTGCTTCTTGGAATGTGCATTGGCGTGACTCAAACACTGACTAAGCTTCACCCTTGACTTACTGGTGCCCGCGTGCTGGGGGCTCCCAGGCTTCTGTGTGAGGGTTTCATTTCCCGTGTGAAATGATTTAGGGCACTGGCAAGCGGCCTCAGAAGTTAGATTTGCAAACGCCAGCGTGCTTCGCTTTTTAGGTTTTTTTCTCTTAAACTTTGGTTTGAAAGAATGAAGTTAAAAGGGATAAGTTTTCAGGCATCCTTCTCCCCTCGATGAACAGTTTTCCTTCGGGTAGCTTGATGGGAATTACTCAGAGTTGGTGGACATTAAGTTGAAAGTTTATAACTTGTTGCCGTATTGGAAAGAAAGGAAGACAACGAGAAGGAGGGAGGGAGGTGTATGGGGCTTCCCGTACATCTCGTGTGTTCACCGGGATACACCCTGCACAGGGCGGAAGTATGGGGACCCCACCTGGGGACCGAGGCACTAGTTTGAGACAACGTATTTCACAGTTGGAAACAAGTGAAGTTGTATTTATGAGTTGTATTTAACTAACATTTTGTCCGAAAGTAACTACACCGTGACGGCAAAGGAGGCGATTGAATGGTGCTGGTGATCTCTCCTCCTTTATCCCTTCCCCCCCAGCCCTGCTGTTCTGGGCCCCACCCCCCC
>NC_048224.1:140363255-140381469 GCF_002007445.2 Ailuropoda melanoleuca
CTCGATGAACAGTTTTCCTTCGGGTAGCTTGATGGGAATTACTCAGAGTTGGTGGACATTAAGTTGAAAGTTGATAACTTGTTGCCGTATTGGAAAGAAAGGAAGACAACGAGAAGGAGGGAGGGAGGTGTATGGGGCTTCCCGTACATCTCGTGTGTTCACCGGGATACACCCTGCACAGGGCGGAAGTATGGGGACCCCACCTGGGGACCGAGGCACTAGTTTGAGACAACGTATTTCACAGTTGGAAACAAGTGAAGTTGTATTTATGAGTTGTATTTAACTAACATTTTGTCCGAAAGTAACTACACCGTGACGGCAAAGGAGGCGATTTTGAATGGTGCTGGTGATCTCTCCTCCTTTATCCCTTCCCCCCCAGCCCTGCTGTTCTGGGCCCCACCCCCCCCGCCATCAGGACCCCCTCACCCCCCCCAACACCATCGCGGATCCCTCAGGCTGGGGGCAGCGCAGGACTCAGGAGAAGGCGCTGTACCTGGGGGGAGGCTCTCCACATTTCAGAACAGCCCCGTGTCCAACACCATCGCCACTGTCGTGCAATGGGACTCACGTGTGATGTGGTTCACCCACCTGCACAACTTTTTAGAAACCTAGGTGGTGCCCAAATTCCCATTCAAAGAACTATAAACGAGAAAACAAGGGGCGGCTGGGTGGCTCAGTCAGTGAAGCGTCTGTCTCTCGGTTTCAGCTCAGGTCAAGCTCTCAGGGTTGTGAGATCGAACCCTGCGTTGGACTCCGTGCTCAGCTGAGTCTGCTTGAGATTCTCTCTCTCCCTCTGCCCCTCCCCCAACCCCCTCTCTCTCTAGTAAATAAACAAAATCTTAAAAAAATGAAATTAAAGTTCAGAAGTGAGACTGTCCAATAAGTCGGGGGGACGGACAGCACTGTTAATTGTCAGCAGTGTCCATGAATCCTGGTGATGTCACACCCACCACCTTGCCCACAGTTCTGCTGGCAGTTACTGTCTGGCCCCTTAGGTGGGCAAACGCCCCGAGACAAAATCATCCCACGTCTCACTCAGGTCCCTGAGGCCACTCGGACCTGGGAGATCGCCAGGAGCCACGGGGTCTCATCCTCAATACAAGTGATTTTTTGGACCAGAGAATGTCTTGTTGTGAGGGCTGTCCTGTGCAGTGGGGGATATATCGGGGCACCCCGCTGCATGCTGCTAGCACCCCCACAGTCACAAGGGTCAGAAATGTTTCCAGGGG
The DNA here is from genome assembly GCF_002007445.2 of Ailuropoda melanoleuca. Classification (NCBI taxonomy): domain Eukaryota; kingdom Metazoa; phylum Chordata; class Mammalia; order Carnivora; family Ursidae; genus Ailuropoda; species Ailuropoda melanoleuca. The sequence goes on from NC_048224.1 coordinate 140,364,485, forward strand.
CGCCTGGGTGGCGCAGTCGTTGGGCGTCTGCCTTCGGCTCAGGGCGTGATACCAGCGTTATGGGATCGAGCCCCACATCAGGCTCCTCTGCTGGGAGCCTGCTTTTTCCTCTCCCACTCTCCCTGCTTGTGTTCCCTCTCTCGCTGGCTGTCTCTGTCAAATAAGTAAATAAAATCTTTTTAAAAAAAAAAGAAAAAGAAATGTTTCCAGGTGTTGCCAAATGTCCCCTAAAGAGAGACTCAGCCCTAGTTGAGAACCACTGACATAGGCTACGTAAGATCCTCTGTCGGTTTCTGTTTAATGCATCCAGTGATTTTCTTTCAAAGAGAATTTACTACATGGGAGCTTGACTTACCTTCAGAGAGCAGAGCCAGACATTGTTACACAGAGAACACAAACATTTTCTCGTTGTTTCAAGAAATTTGACCCAGGCAGGGTGTCTCAGTCTGTGAAGCGTCTGCCTTCAGCTCAGGTCGTGATCTCAGGGTCCCAGGATGGAGCCAGGCTCCCTGCTCAGCAGGGAGTCTGCTTCTCCTTCTCCCTCTGCCATTCCCCTTGCTCGTGGCTCTCTCTCTCTCTCTCTCTCTCTCTCTGTGTCAAAAAAATAAATAAAATATTTAAAAGAAAAGAAAAAAGGAAAAAGAAATTTGACCCAGGATAAACACTTATTTTTCTTCCTTTTTTTCCAATTAAGATTGGCCATTGTTTTGTATGAGTTTAGCTAATATTAGTCTATCTATTAGTGTCTTGGTTTAGCTATTTTTTATGATTTTCTCCCCCAACATGGGAGCAACTGTGAAACTGTAATAACACCATACATACACCTTTTTGAAGCTTGGGGTTATAGGACACTCAAAATGAGGTTTGATCAATACCCCCATAATTAGAAAATTAAAATGGGATTTTTGGTTCCTTAAGAAACTATTAGAACAGTGTATCACAGCTGGTCAGGTAGTCAATACAAACAAATCACTAGCTTACATAATACAAATTTAATTGATTTACTTCTATTATTAAAAAACTAATGGATAATTTGTCAGAGTTAAATATTTATACATCCAATTTAAAATTTGATCTCCACTTTTGTACCCTAAGACTAAGCCAATGGATGTGCTGAATGCTCTCGGATTATCCAGAAAACCACACGTCAATGCATAGCTGGAGAGACAGGTGTGTGGGGCCTTGTATTTTCCTAATTTTATTACTGCCTTAAAATTCTAAATTAATTTGTACCTGTACATCTTTTTTTTTTTTTAAAGATTTTATTTATTTATTTGACAGAGATAGAGACAGCCAGTGAGAGGGAACACAAGCAGGGGGAGTGGGAGAGGAAGAAGCAGGCTCATAGCAGAGGAGCCTGATGGTGGGGCTCGATCCCAGAACGCCGGGATCACGCCCTGAGCCGAAGGCAGACGCTTAACCGCTGTGCCACCCAGGCGTCCCTGTACATCTTTTCAGTGGATTCAAAAGTACTTTAGCACAGACTTGACTTATAAATTAAGTAGAGCATTTGATTACACAGTGTTTAAGCTGTGGCAGTTCCACACTGAGGGGGAAGCTGGATTGAAGGACATCCTGCCTGTGTAGACATTTCTCACGGCCACCTTCTTTGTATGTATTACCCCATTTTACAAGAAGGAAGCTGTGGCTCAAAGAACTTAAGCAATTTGCTCCCCAAACCCGCGGACATCTATAGCAAAACCAAGGGACAAGGTCTTTCTCCAGCCCTCGAAATGTGAGCAAGTGAGAGAAACCATCACCCGCAGAAAACCCACCTGATATCAGTGTGTGTGTAAAAACCGTGGAGGGGAGGAAGCGGGACACCTGATGGCCTTGAAAACAGGCCTAAAGCAGCCGAGTTCCAAACAAGAGGCCCAGGAGACCGACGGCCGAAGCCCAATGCGGGATGGGGTCCACGTATGCTAGCTCTCCAAATCTGGAGGCCAGGTCTGAGCCCGTGAGCCCTGAGCGGGTCCCTCCCCCAGCAAAGCTCTGTGCGGAGGCAGCGGCGAATTAAACAGGACAGAGACACGAGGCAAAGGAAAGAGACACGAGGCAAAGGAAAGAGGCACGAGGCAAAGGAAAGAGACACGTTCGGCAAGAGAAGGGAGAGGAGGCCGAGACGCTGCTCTCAGAAAACATGGAGCCCCCGTTCCTTTCACTTTGTGAAAACAACAGGATCAGTAGAAGACAGACATTTCTGCCAACAAGCTGGATAACTCAGATGAACAGATTCCTAGAAAAACAGAAAGTATTGAAAATGAAATAATGGAAAATCTGAATTGACTTATAGTTAAAGAGATTTAGTCATTCAAACTTTTTCTGCAAAGAAGGGCCTAGGCTCACATGACTTCACGGTGAGTTCAACCAACACTTGAAGAAGAATCAATACTGCTCCTTCACAGACTCTTCCTAAGAGAGAGGGCGAGAGAGAGCGAGAGACACTTCCTAACTCCTTCCATGGAGCCAGTGTTATTCTGACACACAAACCAGTAAGGCTGTGACCCCAAGAGAACTACAGACCAGAAGCGTGTCAATCCTTCATGAATGTAAACACAAGAATCCTCAGCAAAACACTCGCAAACCGAATCCAGGAATGGTGGACAAGGATCATAGACCGTGACCGAGTGGGGTACCACCCAAGAATGCAGGACTGGCTCAGCATTCAAAAACCACTCTCATACATCACTTTAGTGGGGTAATAGACAAAAATCACGTGCTCATCTCCATCGACCCAGAAAAGGCATTGACAAAATCCAACACCCTTTCGTGATTAAAAAAGAAAGAGAAGGGGGCATGTAGGGGGCTCAGTCGGTGAAGCATCCAACTCCTGATTCAGCTTAGGTCTCTATCTCAGGGTTGCGAATTTGGGCCCCACGTTGGGCTCCATGCCCAGTCTACTAAAAAAAATAAATAAATAAAAAAGGAAGGAAGAAAAGAAAAAAAGAAACACTTAAGCCAGGGATAGAAGGGACCTTCTTCAACTTGACAAGGGATCTCTGAAAACTGCAGTTAGCATCACTCCTGCTGTTAAAAGTCTGACTCCTCTCCGTCTGAGATCAGAACCAGACAAAGATGCCCAGTCTTTGCACGTCTATTCAACATCATAGAACATGCTCTAGCTATGGCGGCTGGCTCACAAGGAAGGAAGGAAGGAAGGAAGGAAGGAAGGAAGGAAGGAAGGAAGAAGGAAGGAAGAAGGAAGGAAGCAAAGGTATCCATACTGGAAAGGAAGAAGCAAAATTATCTCTCTTTGGAATTTCTGAGGAATGACCTGTCTGGTGATGGGGTAGCTGTTGGCTGGAATGCAGGGCTGACCGTGTGCTGGTAATTATTGAAGGTGGCTAATGGGTATGTTTTCCCCCTATTTCTACATATGTTTAAAAATTTGTATAATAAAGATTTTTAAAAATCTTAACTGTCATTAACATTGAAAGATTTTTAAAAGCAATGATAAATATTCCTAGAAATTTCAGATACTTATAAATCAGAGGGAAGAGGACACCGTTCCCGTTCTTCCTGAGGTTAGTCCCAAGTGAGAGTCTCATCGTTAGGGGCTCAGGCTATTGGATAACTTCACACGAGTCAAAAACCACTACTACCCACGTCCTCCAAGTCTGTCACTGGGAATCCTGTGGATACACTTACTGACTTTGTTTTTTTAAGAAAAACCTCAGTAGTTCACACAACAAACATTTGTAGAGATCTGTGTTACTTCCACGTTTTTCCAAGTCACTCTTCTAAGGAGTGGTTCACAGATCCTTCCCTCACCTTCTTGTCTAATTATCCTGTAATTAGACAGGGTTGAGTCTTTAGGACTCGGCTCACAGGTGACTGTGCTCAGGGACGATTTCCTGGGCTCTTCCAGGCCCAGCGGACACATGGGACATGGCACATTCCTTTGGAGACGTTAACACAGGCTTTCACTGCGTATTTGCCTCTAGGATTGGGTGATGGCTGTTGTCTCCCCGCAGGACCACCCGCCTGACGAGCACCAGGCCTGCCTGTATCTTCGCCTGGTGCCAGCCCCCAGGCCCTGAGAGTCTGCATTCACGGCTGTCCAGCGAGTAAGTGTGAGAATGGATGGATGGATGGAGGCGATCATCAGTGCCGTTGGTTACCAATGCCTGGTCAATCGTTATTTTAGACTCTGTAATATAAAAACTTGGAATCTTACGTTTTTGCAATAGCTTCTCAGTATCTTTGTAAAGTACATCAAATCTAGACCTTTAAACTTATTTTTTGCTTTATGATCCATCTGCTTATTATCCTTATTTGGAATACTCCATTGGCTTTATCTCTCTGGTCCCTTCATGTCTTTATCAAAGTAGAATTCCATTCAACTAGAACTATCATTAGTCCCTTTTTTATAACATTGCATAATTTTTGTATTTATTTATTTATTGAATTGGTCCCTTATAAAAAGAAGCATATTAGGACATTTAACAGAGCCTTAAAATACAAACATCTTCATTTTTTGTATTTATTTTATTAAATTGATTTTTTAAATGATTTTTTATCATATTATGTTAGTCACCATACAGTACATCCCTGGTTTCTGATGTAAAGCTCGATGATTCACTGGTCGCGTATAACACCCAGTGCACCATGCACTACGTGCCCTCCTTACTACCCATCACCGGTCTATCCCCTTCCCCCACCCCCTCCCCTCTGAGGCCCCCAGTTTGTTTCTCAGAGTCCATAATTTAAGAGTTCTATCTCAGAAATCTTCACTCAAGTTTCACTTCATTTATAGTATATCAGCAAATTTACCAGAAAAATAAAAAACTGGTCCTGTCATTATGTGAGTATCAAGAGATTAAAAATACTTCATGATTAATGCATGTGGCTCTTAACATTCTAGCCATCTGTGCTTTACGTGGTCTGCCGGTTAGTTAATAATGCATTACTGTTTGTTTGTATCCCAAATAAGTTGTATGACAGGAAAAGACACCAAAATTTCAATGCCCTTCTGTAATCTGAATTTCATATCAGGTGTGGATAACCCTCTCCTCTCCTCTTCTTCTCTCTCTTCCCATCCCAACCCATCCCATCCCATCCCATCCCATCCCATCCCATCCCATCCCATCCCATCATAGTCCAATGCATCCCGGTCCTACCCTAACCCATCCCATGCCATTCCAAACCATTTTTAGCTATGCCAGCCAGTCTCGTTTTCCAGTGTACCTATTTCACCATTTTATTAATTTATTACCTTACAATCCTTTAATTTCCTTGTTCTGTTTTGGCCGGGCGTCAGAGCAGATTCTGACAGTACACTCTGGCCCGTCTGATGCTGTCGTTCCAGCTGCTATCCGTGCTGAGAGCAGGCTGGTTGTTAAACATTTTGAGTTTCTCTCCAGCTTTATTAATTGATAATGTTGCTCCCGAATGTGTTCTTAATAGGTCGGCAGTCCTGCATGTTCACGCTGGAAAGGAAAGCTGTGAGCGTGGGCCCAAGGATCCCTGTGTCATGAGGAGGCCCAGAAACTATTTCCCAAAGGCTGGGGGGCAGAAAGTGGGTGCGGTAACTCTGCTTCTGCCAGCTCCCAGCTGGGTCGCGGTAAGCACACAGGCTGGAGTCATCGGAGTCCGGAGCCAGTCTCTGGAGTAGAGTATGGCGCACAGAGGACCCACCATGCTGGCAGCATTGTCTGGAGACAACCCCGCCCCCATCGGACCTTGCAATCCAGGGGCGGAGGCACGTGTGGCCATGGGGCCCCTGACACTGTGCTGTACCATGACCTCCTCCCACACATGGTGCTTTGGGGGTACGGAAATAAGAACAACTTCTTACCTGAGGGACCCTACAATCTAGTTTGGGAAAGAAGAATAATACGTAAAGCAATATTGTCCACAGAATAGGATGAAATAGAGCAAACACGTAGTGGCATCATTTCAAGAGCCCCACATGTGTGACCCATGATGTAAGGACTGTCATTATCTCCCGTTTCCCAGACAAGGCCCAGGGAGCTGCTGCAGCCTTCCACAGCCTCGGAGTTGGCAAGGAGCAGATCCGGATCAGGATCCAGCACACTGTGACCGCCACCGCCGTTTCGTGGAGCAGCGCTCAGTGCCAGCCCGCAGGACTGGGGAGGGCACCTGCCCGGAACTCTCCGTAGGGATCCTTCTATCTTGTGGGGTAGAGGAAAGCCATTGGAAGCACACAGGGCTCATAGACCAGGACGAGGCCGCAAGGACAGGCGCAGAAACGAGCTCAGAAAAGGGCTGCTGAGGCTAGAAGCGGCGACCTCCGGCGAGCCACTGCAGGCAGGCCCAGGTTAAATGCAATCCCATCTGCAAACACTCCCTTTGCCTTTGGGTTGCTTGTTCAAAGAGAAAAGTCACAGAGATGTCCAACACCCCCATAGGCTGCCCTGGGGAGCAGAAAGAGAAAAGGCTGTCCCCCAGTCTCCTGTGGTCAGAGATCCCATTGCGCTCAGTGCACTGTAAGGTGTCGCTCCACACCAGGCGCCAGGGGAAATGAGGTAGGGAGTGCCCTCATGGCCACATGCCCTACAGTGGGGTCTGTAGGGAGGTCTCCTGGCTGCGGCTCCGCGGGCAGGGGAGGCAGAGAGGGGCAGAGGGCAAGGGGCCTTGGAAGACGCCAGGAGACCAGTCTGTCCCCACAGCCCTGGCTCCTGGCTCACACGCATGCAGCTAACTACTGTCCGGGCGCCCCCAACAGGGATACGCTCTGCTGAAGGAACTCATAGAAGACAGAGTGGCTCACGCCCACATCACTGTGAAGCCGCAACCAGGAAGCTATGGGAGAAGACACGCACCTGTGTCAGGCCCCGTCCGGGGCGGCGAGACACGTTACCTCAATCTCAGGTGTCAAAACCTCACAGACTTACCCCATGCTGTCTGTGGGTCAGGGGTCTGGGTCCAGTTGGTGAGTCCTCTGCTCAGGTCTCGGGAGCCTGCAGTGAAGGCTCTGCTGGGGCCAGGCTCTTTGCTGAGGCTCGGGGCTGTCTTCCACACTCGCGGGGCGCTGCTGGACTCGGTTCCTTGTGGTTGAGGGACTGAGCTCCCTGTTTGTTGCACCTGCCCGCTGGGGACTGTTGTCAGGCCTGGGGGCGTCCTGCTGTCCCCTGCCATGTGGCCTCCCCACAACATGGCAGTCTGCCCCTTCAAGCCAACAGGAGCATCCCTGGGGCTTCAAATCCGTCCAGTGCCTCCCGGGAAAGTCTCCTTTTGACTAACTTCAACTTAACTGCTTAGGGACCCTAATTACAGCTGTAAAATTCCTTTGCCGTTGCAATATGCTATAATCAGGGAGAGAGATCCCAGCACGCTTACGGGATTATAGAGCACATACATTGGGTGGGAGTTGAGGAAGTGTCCTGGGACTCTGCCACTGGCCACCCCAGAGAAAGGAGCGAATGCCTACGGAGGGGGCATTCCAGCACTGCCCTGAGCGGGGGAGGGGTTTGCACAGCCCCCAGGAGGAACAGGACGGTCCCAGGGGAGAACGTCAGTAAGAGGAAGAAAACAGCTCTGTGTGTGGGGTCAGCCACGTTGTGAGAGCCGGTGAAAATTAGAGGGAGAAGTTAGGTTTCAGTCAACAGAAAGCAATGAGATCGAATTAATATTTAATTGGTAATATAGCAACCATAGGTTGGGTGATAGGATCAAATTCTTTATAGCAAAATTCACAAAAGTAAAATTACTCCATAATTATATTATAACAGATAATAAGGTTTAAAAATAGACCCAAGGCAGCCACTTAAGACTCAGTTGGACCAGAAAGCCACAGTGCCATTAGCCTTCCCTTCATCTGCCATTAGGACGTCCTGGTGGTATTGATCCTTATGCAGCAGACATGAAGGTGGACAGAGCCCCCTCTCCCCAGACGCTCACCTGCTGAGCTGAGTGAGGTGCGGGCTGTCCTCCCCGGCTTGCTGGTGCGTCAGGGCGGGGGCGCCGCGGGGATGCGGAGGGCTGGGAGGAGAGAGTGGGAGGAGGCCAGGGGAGGCGCGGCAGGGAGTACAGACCGGGGGTCCCTGAGCTGCGTCGGGCTCTGGTCTGTCCTCCCACAGTTTCCTTTTATTTATCTATTTATTTTTAAAGATTTTATTTATTTACGTGACAGAGAGACAGCCAGCGAGAGAAGGAACACAAGCAGGGGGAGTGGGAGAGGAAGAAGCAGGCTCCTAGCGGAGGAGCCTGATGTGGGGCTCGATCCTGGAACGCCGGGATCACGCCTTGAGCCAAAGGCAGACGCTTAAAGACTGTGCTACCCAGGCGCCCCTCCCATAGTTTCCAAAACCTCAAGACGGAAATGACAAGAAGTTACATTTTTTTCTCCTTTTCCATTCTTTCTTGACGTGGAATTCTGAACAATGGAGAATCAGAGCTCAAACAGGCGACACAGCAGCGTGTGTGCCGTTCCTGCAGCCCCAGCGCACGTCCCAAACCTGTTGCTGAGACAGTGGAAGACAGGACGTGGGGACCTGCCCACGGAGATGCACGTGCCACCTGCCAGATAGAGTCATGTTTTCGCACAATCACAGAGGACATTCCCGTGGCGGGACCTTCCCCGCCTAGCAAATGCTCCCCCAGCAGCTGGGAAAGTCGTTCATAAAGAGCTCGGAAGGTGGCAATTAGCACAAGGGGTAGGTTACGGTTGTCAGTACTTCGAACCGAGCCTGTGGAATTGGTGGCCGCGCCCCATGACATCTGAATTAAGTTTCTATTTTTACCAGTCGGGGGCGGGTGCGCGGCCGGCGGTGCTGTGCCCTGCATTGTGATGACACGACCCTTCCTCCGCCAGCGTGACCACAGCTCCCGTTCCTGCATCATCTCCTGCGACTCACCACTCAGCACAACGAGCTGCGACAAAGCAGCAAACCCCTCTCGTGTGAGCAAACAGGCCGGCCCTCGGCTGGACTCCCTCCTGCACCGCACGGTGTCCTGCGCTGACCCGGACGGGACCTGGATGGGACGGTGGCTGCAGGCCCGCTGCCAGCGCGTCCTCGGGCCTCACTCCATCCGTCTGGGAAACGCCGTCCACCTCGCTCACGAGCCGCTATTGCCTGGATCCCGAATCTCCTTTCTGGATGGGTGTCTCTATTTTGGTGGAATATATTCTCCAGTAACTTCCTGGGGGTAGTGGAAGGAAAGGGAATGTTTAAAGCCATTTCTTTCCTCTGACGTAACACCTGGTGGATGATTTGGCTGAGTTATAGTCACAGGTAGGAAGCACTTGTCTTAGAAATGTCAAGCGCCTGGTGCTGCCGGCGGTGTCAGCCCAGGTCGTGATCTCAGGGACGGTGGGACGGGCCCCCTATCCAGCGGGGCCGTGGAGGCACGCAGCCACGTGTGCTCACGCATGAGAGTGCGATCATGTCAGGACACAGAACGTCGATCCGACGGGGGTGTCATCACGAGCGAGGACAGGCAGCGGAGGACGGAGGTGTGCGTAGCAGTAGAAAACAGGCAGTGAGTACTTGGTCTTCTCTAGGAAGGAGTCAGTCGACGCCGTCCAAAATTAGAAATAATACATGATAAGCACATTATTTAGAAATACGGACACAACAAGGGAGGACCAAGCCTAGGGCTGTAGGTGGTCCCTGCGCAGGAAACGGTTTGAAGCCGAGGTGTCTGGTGACTGTCGGGGCGGCTAGGTCTACTTGATTTTAAGGCTGTGCAAGTGCATGTCATTGGTTGCAATTAAAATACATTTTTTCATATAAACAGAGTTTTACTGTAACACAGGAGACAAACTTTTGTTGCACCTGTCAGTTTACACAGAAGAAAACCAGCCACTCTTCGCCTTTCCTCTTCCGTTCCTCGTTGAATGTTGTTTCTGACCCTCGCAAGTACTTTCCCCACAGGGGAGTCCGGTCTCAGGCAGAGTCTGTGTGCAGGCGGCTGCTGGAGATCTGAGGAATCTCCTGGAGAGCCCTGGACACCGAGGCCTTCTTGGACCTGGTGAGGGTGTGCTGGTTCGCTGAGGGCAGTGGCTCTTCCCCAAGGTGTCAGCTTTTCGGGGATTCACATGCCCGCAGGGACACAGCAAGGGACACAGCAAGGACCACTGGGGTGGACATGGAGGTGGCCCCACCAGGTCAAGGGACAGTGGAGAGGTCACGGGTGGACTGGCCTGGGGCAGTAGAGGTGGGAAAGGGGCAGGCGTCAGCACCGTGAGGCTGGGCAGGGCTCCCCGGTAGCATGGCAGCGTGGAAGCTCATGGACGTCAGAGGGAACGGTGTGGGGCACTTGGGTGTCTCCTGCGCTGGGTGCCGCAAGCAGGGGAGTAAGACCGTGGCCCCCGGAGGGGACCAAGTGGGGAGCAAAGAAGGTTAACCCTTGCTGAGAGACTCTGGTACTGGGCAAATTACACAAATTATGACCTTCAGCAACGTCCTCTCTGCTCCTTGATGCTGACCTGAGCGCTTGATGGGGCCCCAAGCCTGGGGAAGCCACCGCGGGTCACATGTGCGTATCTTTTACTTTCCAAAGCACCAGCCCCATCCTGTCATGGCTGTTGGGTGCGTGAGGAAGCCCGGGAAGTGGAGGCTGGGGAAGGAACACCTGCCGGCCGGAGCCCAAGCCCCTTCGCTCCCGCATCATCTCCGTGCCTCCTTCTCACCCCCACTGCCACGCTCGCAACAACTCTTCCTCTTTCTGCCTCTACAAGCGGGACTCCTCTAGGCACCTCGTGTACCTGGAATCATACCCTATCTGTCCTTTCTGTCTGGCTTATTTTACTTAGCATAATGTCGTGAGAACTATTAAACTTCATATATGTGTGTGTGTATATAAGAATATATGGGTTCTGATTAAAATTAGATCACCCGCAGTTAAAACTGTTAAAATATTCTTACAGATTATGATGGGTAAATGATACTTTAATCTTCCTGTTTACAGAGATGGCCGAGAGAAAGCACTTTCCTCGTTTTCTAAAATGTGCCCACAGGATGTACTGTATGGTGATTAACATAATATAATAAAAAATCATTAAAAAAAATGTGCCCACAAACAGAACGCCCAGTGAAGTGCCGTCATGCAGTGTCGAGTGCCTTGCTGGAGGGTAGGTGCGAATGGCTTTGAGCTCCTTTCCTAATCATTGTCCGACTCCTAGTTCAAACACTCTCGTTTTATGTGGGCTGTTGGAGGGGAGCAGCGTTTTAAAGCTTCTGTTCAACTAAATGAGAACAACACATTGCTTTCACTTTATTGGTAATTTTAAGCACCACAGCACTCAGATTTTTTTTTCTGAAATCAAACTGGAATTAAAATAATTGATCTCTTTAGGAAAAAAACCAAGGGGGAGAGAGTGTAGAAAATAAATAAGGAAAGAGAAAATAATTCATAGCATATTTTCTTTTTATGTATTTTCTCACTGAAAAACAACCAGGAGAAATGGGGATCCCAGAAGTACAGGTGTGCTGAGCAGTCCTTGCGGGACGCGCCAAGCCCTTGCGCGGCCACTCCCAGTGCAGGTGAAGTGGGGCCTCCCCGCCCACACCCTGAGCAGAGGCCTTGGGGGGCAGAGAGGCACCCGGACACATGGGCCAGAGCACTCCCGGTCTCACTCCTGACCTGTGTGTGAACAGCTAAAGGAAGAAACTCTAAGAAGAGAAAGGCTCAGAGACACAGAGGAGACAACATCTCAAGGACCAGGATTCAGGAACGGTGGTCTCTCCGGAGGGGCAAGCGTGGGACCCCCTCCAGCCACACCTGCACAGACAGGAGCCCAGGGCTTGGTGAAGGTTTTCATGGCAGAGCTCACCCCGACACTGTCCGGACGCTTAACTCCTGATGGTTCTTTGCAATCTCGAAGCTCACGCTATTCACCATGTAGTTTGGATGAAGAAAGATACTGAAATGTAACTGACTCCATTTTTGGATACCTTTGTACTGACCTAGTGACACGCGACTCTCGGCAGTCAGGCAGTGGCACTGCCCCACCCACCCCTCCCAGCCGTGGGAGACAATGTGTCAGAGCCACATTCCAGGGTGAGTGGCCTGGCAGAGCTTGGTGGGCGAGCTGCCCTCAGTCACATCCGACCCAGGGCTTTGCTCTCCACAGCACCCATCGGGCATCGACTGCTCTGCCCACGCAGATTTTCTTCTCTGTGCGCTCACACTTCGTGCCATCCTGCCCCGTGAATGCCCAGGGGCTGAAATAGCCATGCAGCTACATGTAATTCTTCCACCATTTACTGAGCACCTGTTCTGAACGAGGGACTGTGCTATGTCCTGGGGAGAACAAAGGGCCCAATAATAGAGGCCATTCTCCACCGTTCCACAGAAGCAGGCCGACTGACATTATTTCTCATTTTTAAGACTTATTTCTTTATTTTAGAGAGAGAGAGAGAGACCATGTGCACAAGTGGGGTCGGCAGAGGGAGAGGGAGAGCAGCAGACTCCCCACCAAGCATGGAGGCCAGTGCGGGGCTCGATCTCATGACCCTGAGATCATGACCTGAGCCACAATCAAGAGTTGGACGCTTAACCGCCTGAGCCGCCCAGGCAGACAGACATTTAGACTAGTAGGTCTCAAACCTGCCATATCTGGCAGCTTTTAAAAGACACTGGTGCTGGGACCCCACCCTAGACCAACAGGATCACGGCGTCTGGGCTCCGGGAGGGTCCCAGGGAAGCTCCGTTAAAAACAAATCTCCCTGGGTGATTTTAATCAACAACCAGGGCTTTTGGACAAACAACTAAGTCATGCTGAGTTGGGGCCATTACGAGCACCAAGGGAGGCGGTAACTAGTACCTGAGAGGGAGCCGAGGGAGGTGTAGTGACTGTAAAGGGTGAGCAGGTCTGTGGGACAAACACAGGGTGCTGCAGAAGATTCCAGACCAAAGGGACAAGGGAGGCCAGAGGGAGCCAGTGGCTTTCTGCCGTTGGAGCATTCTAGAACCAATCCATGGGAAGACGGCACCCACACAATTCTGGACCTGCAGGGGCAGTGGCCTGAGAGAGGGGTACAGAATGTTCCAGCAGCTTGGAGAAGACTGCTCATCGAGGGGGCCCAGCCTCCCAGCACATGGGGCCTGCCCTTCCTCCCAGACAAAAACAAAATGTGTTAACTCCTACTTTCCTGTGCTGTGTTCTCAGTAGTCAGTTTTGGCTTCAGGTTTGCCATTTGAGGTCTCAGTAACAATAATTGTTTTGAACTGTCTTTACAGGAAGGTTGCACTTTTTGCCTCTCCCATTTCCCAAATTATTTTATTTAAATTCAATTAATTAACATAGTGTATTATTGGTTTTATAGGTAGAGCTCCGTGATTCATCACTTACATACAACACCCCGAGCTCACTCCATCATGTGCCCTCCTTAATGCCCATCCCCCAGTTACCCCATCCCCCACCCCTGCCCCTCCAGCAGCCCTCAGTTTGTTCCCTAGGATTAAGAGTCTCTTATGGTTTGTCCCCCTCTCTGATTTCGTCTTGTTTTATTTTTTCCTCTCTTCCCCTATGATCCTCTGTTTTGTTTCTTAAATTCCACATGAGTGAGATCATATAATTGTCTTTCTCTGATTTATTTCGCTCAGCCTAATATCTCTAGTTCTATCCATGTCATTGTAAATGGCAAGATTTCATTTTTTGATGGCTGAGTAGTATTCCATCGTGTATACATATACATCTTCTTTATCCATTCATCTGTCAACGGACATCTGGGCTCTTTCCATAGTTCGGCTATCTTTTTCTTTTTAATTTTTTTTTAAAGTAGGTTCCATGCCCAGTATGGAGTCCAAATCAGGACTTGAACTCACGACCCTGAGATCAAGGCTTGAGCTGACATCAACGGTTGGATGTTCAGCCAACCAACTGAACCACCCAGGCACCCCTCCCAAAGGGCTTTTCCACTTAGAAGTCAACGAATCCAAGATCCCTGGTTACCATCCCCGTCCTCGCCAAGGTGGAGGGGAGGAACAGAGAGCAGGTGCTTCTGAGTCTGTGCACAGGTGTGAGCGTGCATGTAGTCGGGCGCCCAGGAGCAAACCCATAATTTGATTAATGTTCTGGGTTTTGCATCCTACCTGCTGCCCCCTCCTCATTCCCACCGCCCTCCACCATGGTGAAGCAGCCATACTGCTTGGGGGGGGTTGGTGTTGGCGGGCGGGGAAGGGGGTTCCTGAAGACCTGAAGCTGATCAAGATCATTCCATTCCCCTTAGACACCTACCAGTCAGGGATGTGCACTGAACCCAGGCCTCAGCTGATCACCTAATGGCATTCTACCATCCCAACGATTGGTTGGCCGGGACCGTGCACAGGACTTAGCTGATCCAGTCAGAGTCGAAGATTCTCTCCCCCTGGTGTGAATGAAGAAACACACAGGCCCTGGACATTCCCACAGCCATTTCACTTGGGCTCAGTGTGATGCTGGCAAAACTTCCTCTTACTGTTGAAGTCTGTCTATGCAGATGATTTCCAAGATGACGGCTCATAAGGTCTTTCCTCTCTTGGTGCCAGGCCCTCCTCCCACCAAGACATGAAATCTCTTCTGTCCCTCTCTTTGAATGTGGCTTGGCTTTAGAACCTACTTTCCCTGAGAGAATGTGGCAGAAGGAGTGTTCCGTTCAGGGGCCATACAGTGTCCACTTTGACCCTCTTGGGATCCAGTTGCCACGTAAAGAAGCCAAGGCTGGACCATTCCGTGATGTCTGTGATTAGAAACCGAATGGAGAGACACAGGCCAGCCTGCCCCCACTTCTCATCCCCCGAACTGAGACACTGGACATGTGACTGAAACCTCTGAACCTTCCAGGTCCCGCTGCGTCCCCCACAAACAATCCCAGTCAACAGCAGGAGAAGCGGAGGGACCCTTCCGCCAAACCACGGAGTCCTGAGACAGGAACACTTGTGGTTGTTTAAGCTCTCCAGTGTCTGGTGGTTTGTTAACAAAAATAACTGACTCACAGGGTGAGTTGGATTTTAATGGAGTCCTGATTTGTTTCCATAGGTTTAACTTAAGACGCTGACACCGGCGGCAGGATTGGTGAGTGGCCAGTGGTGTCGTCAAGGATGCGTGCTTCTTCCTATCTTCCTGTGCTGCCGTCCCCACTGCGAGGATGTTCCCTGAGCTACTCCTGGCGCGACACGAGAAGGCTGCCGTCGTGTCCAGCCGTCGCGTCCAGACGTACCCCCAGCAGGAAACGGGGAGTTCTTCCTCTTCACGTGCCTTTTTAAGAGTGAGGAAACATTTTTTTCCCCCACAGCAGGATTCAGTGGCTTAGACTTGTTTTAAACCAGTCGTGGGAAAGGATGGCATACAGGAACGAGGGCTTGCCCCACACCACGCAGAGGGTGGGTACCGGGACCACGAGGGTCTCTGCCAGCGAGGACAGAGGGCGAGCGTCTGCCACAACATCAGACACTCCTGAGAGACAGGCAGCGTTCACCCAACAACCCTGCCTGACCTCTGCTCGTGCCTGCACACCCTTCAAACGTCAGTTGTAAGGTGGAAGGGGAGTCGAAATCTGGCTCTAGCCAAGCAGGGGTCTTCTCGGGAGATCTGGGAGACGGTGTGACAGAGGGACCCCTCCGGGGTGCCACTGCCAGCATGGCCGGAGCATGAGGCCACGGAGGCCCGGGGGAGAAGACCGTAGTTCTTGGAGCTTGACCCAAGTTGACACAGGGGAAAAGGAAAGTCTATAAGCCCTGTCCTCACAGAGGGCCACAGCTGCGGCAGGCCCTCGGGGAGGCCAGGCCGGAGGGGAAGGACATGCCCAGACCCCCCGTGGTCTTCAGCCTGCAGCAGGCGGCCCTGTTGGTGAACGTCCACTGAGGATGACCATCGGCCTCGTGGACTCAGAGCAGGACAGAAAAGGGCCGAAAGATTTGGATGGAATGAGGAGAATCAAGGTGTGAGCTGACCAAAAGCTGGAGTGTTTTACTGAAGGAAGGTGGTTCAGAACCCAGGTGGTTTGTGGTCACTGTTCCCCTTAAGCAGACCCACTTCTAGCCGTCCGCACCTGGTCCAGAAAGCGGGCAATAGGGCTTCTCTTCCACCACCAGCTGGGAGGACTTTCGGTCCCATCACAACCCTCCCTGGACGGGTCACTGCCCCTGCCGCCTCTGCCACTCAGATGTCACAAGATGACGGGGAGGTAGCAGGAAGAGAAGCTGGAGCAGAACACTTCGGTTAATACAAGGCTGACTATGGCGCTGGAGAGACAGTCTGTGTCTCTGCTGGGAAAAGAGAAGCATTCCCCCGGAGTGAAATCATGGTGTCGGTGCTCTCAGGAGTTGTCTGGTTCAGAGCCCGCAGCACCAAGCGCGGTGCCCCGGGGACCTGGACGCCAGGCGCAGAGCGCGCCTTCCCTGGGGCCAGGCTTGGCCTCCCAGCTTGACCTCCGGGTGGCCTGCCTCCTGCACGGGGGCAGGAAGGAGCCTGACAGGCCGGACCGGGAGAGGGCGGCACAGAGGGGCTGCCAGCTGGTGTAACAGATTCAAGAAGGGTTCCAACCCCTCGCCCCCGCCAGGTTGCAACTCTGGAGACCCGGAGGCGAGGGCGACCGAGGGCGTGGGTTTCAGAGAGGAAGGATCTCCAGTGGCAGACCCTAGGTTCACCTTCACCCCTGCACACCAAAGCCGAGCGTAACTGGGCAGCCACCTGAGGCACGACTCTGCCCCCCACCTGCAGAGCAGGAGCAAACACCCGTGGGGACTGGCTCGGCACCAGCGCGCCGCCCGGACCGGGTTAGCGGGTCTCCCGCCCACCCGATCCCACGCCGCGCGGGCGCCCTCCGCGCTCCCCGCGACCTCGCGCCCGCCATCGGGCCTTCCGCAGGGAGACAGAAGTTTCAGGCGAGAGCGTCGGCGCCGGGAGGCCGGCACGCAGGCCGAGGCTTCCTCCCGCAGGGCGCACGGTCCCCGCGCCCCGACCCCAGGCCAGGCCCCGGGAGGCGGAAGCAACAGGGAGTCGTCCCCGCCCGCCGGCCTTCGGCCTCCGCCCCAGGGGCCCGCGGTCCTCCCCGCGCCGGGGGCGGGGGGGCACAGGGACGCGGAGGGCGGGT